>NW_016816905.1:1685451-1730338 GCF_001698545.2 Rhinopithecus bieti
ATATATAATATTATTAATAGATTAAGATATTTTAAAAATTACTTCTTATATTTGATGCTTTGGACACTCTTCATTTCTCTTCTAAGACCTTAAGAACTAAATTTCCATCTTTTAGTGGAGGTCTAGTGGTAATAAATTCTCTAAGCTTTTTTTTTTCTTTTGGTCTAAAACTTTTATTTCATCTTCATTTTGAAATATATTTTTGCTATATAATTCTCTTCTTTCAGAACTTTGAAACTAACATTTCATTATCTTCCTGTTTGCTTGGTTTCTGATAAGACATCTTCTGCCGTTCTTATTTTTGCTCTTAATGTATCCTTTCGTCTCTGTCTGCTTTTAGCATATTTTCTTTATCATTTTATCACTCTTTATCAGCAATTTGATTATGAAGTATCTTTGTGTGGTTTTCTTTATTTTTATTCTATTTGGGGTTTGTTGAGCTTCTAAAATCTATAGGCTTTTTATCAAATTTGAAAATTTTCAGCCATAACTTCTTCAAATATTTCTGTACCTCTCCCCCTTTTCTTTGAGACTACAATTATACATGTGTTAGACTGCTTGATATTGTCCCACTGGTCACTGATACTCTGTTCATGTTTTCAATCTTTTTTCTGCCTGTACTTTATTTTGGATAATTTATATTTCTGTCTTCAAACTCATTGATCTTTTGTTCTTATGATGTCTAATATTCTGTTAAGCTCATCTAGAGTATATTTGACTCTAGAAGTTATTGAGCATATTTTCAGTTCTAGAAATTTTATCTGGGTGTTTATATAGTTTTTTATTTCTCTAGTATGGTTGTATTTTCCTTTATAGCCTGAGAATATTTATAGTATTTTAAATAACTTTGTTAACATTTTTATGTGCTAATTCCATCATCTCTGTCATTTCTGTTTCTGTTTTGATGGATTTTTTTTTTCTGCTTCTTTGCATGTCTGCTAACTTTTGATTAGGTATCAGGCATTAAGATTTTTATGTTGTTGAATGCTGGATTTTGTTTTGTTCCTTTAAACAGGATTGGATTTTTTGCTCTGTTAGGTAGTTGTTACTTGCAGATCAGTTCAGTCTTTTGGAGCTGCTTGTAAGTTTTGTTATGGCAGGTCCAGAGTAGTGTTTGTTCTCAGGCTAATTTAGCCCTATTACTAAGACATGACCTTCTTGAGGTCTACCCAATATCGCATGTATTACAAAGTCTCTCCACTCTGGCTGATGGCAACATGAATTATTTGTAACCCTGTGTAAGCTCTAGGAACTTTTCAGCCTACTGGTTCTTTCTTCTACCTCACGGAGTTTCACCTCATCCATGCATAGATCTGTACTCATTTAATGACGCAGTGAACTTCTTTGCAGATCTTTGGAACCTTCAGTGCAATTCATTCCCCTCTTGCACTCAGCTCACAAATTCGAATTATTTTCGACTGTTGCACTATGTTGGGGTTCTTCCTTCCTGCACTGTGGCTTGAAATTGGCTCTCAGAAAGTTGGGCCAACCTATTGAGGGTGTGGCAAAATGAGCACTCAGGCTGAACCCACTGTTCCCTCTTCCAGGGATCACACTTCAGTGTCTGAATAAACGTTGTTACAAATATTCTTTAGTTTACATCAGAAAGGAAATTCCTATAGCAGTTAATCTTTTAGGGTTAGAAACAAGAATAAGAAATATTGTATAGTTGGGTTTATTTCTTAAATGCATATTTCGCTTAACATGATAGTATTTTTCTCATGTCATCTGGTATAATCTCATTTCACCTTGAGGAGGCTCCATGATTTATTTAACTCTTCCCTTATTTTTAGAATATTACACTTGATTCCAGTTTTTCATTATGTCAGAGAAGGCCATGTTAAATGTCCTTGAACATGAAACTTTGTTTTATATATCCAGCTATATCTTTGTGATATATGTCTTAAGGTAGAATTATTAGTTCAAAGAATTTGTGAGTAGTAAGATACTACAAATATATTGCTAAATACTTTCTAGAAAGATTGTCCCAGTTTCCCTTTGGCATTGTATGAAAGTACTCATTTTGCCACACCCTCAATAGCACTGTCTATTTTCTTCTTTCAGTGAATGTTTATCAAATGCAATTGCTGTGCAATGTCCATTGCCAGGAAGAATCAAGCACAACCTTCTCCCCTAAAGGCTCATAAGTGAGTCATGAGGAGAGATAGATAGTAAGCCAATCACCAGCATGTGATAAATTGGGGAACTTAGTAGCATGGGGAAAAGGGTGATCAAATTCTGCCTAGGAAGAACCTGCAAAGTTTTTTTTTTTAATTAAGTATTTGAGGAAAAGCAGTTTTAATGAGGTTAACTAGATGAAAAATGTTAGAAAGATGAATGGATTATTTAAAGTGACTGAAATGTGAAACAGCATGGCATAGGCACTGCATTGTTTAGCTGGCACTATGGGTGTGTTTGGAGTGAGAATGTAGTAGGAAATAAAGTAGAATTTGAAAGTAAGAAACAGGTGTGAAGGGTTCTGCATGGTCCTGAGCAAGTGAAATACACTGCCCAATCTTCTCCATTTCGTGGGTATGCAGAAACCTTAAATGTAGTGAAGTTCAACTGCTTATCATTGGCTTTGTTTTTCTTACTTCTTACAAATGTTCCCAAATCTTTTCATATCATGGGCCCTGTTTCATTTGAGAGTTAACACCCAGCAGCTAAATATGGTAGCAACTCTTTTTTGTTGCTTGTTTTTTAAGAGAGTAGGTTGATGCCTTGTCTGTTCTTGTAAATTCAGTAGTTTTGATTCTTTCTTGTCATCTAAGCAGTAGACATTGTACTTCTGTGCAGGCATAGCCCTGCCTGAAGCCGTCTTTCTTGAGCTGAACACAGAATCTGCTGTTTTTCCTGGATGGGTGTTCCGTCTGGGCTCTTACTAACTCAGGCCCTCTCAGGGTGAAGATTTCATCTTGGCTGTCTGTCTCATTAGAACATAAGCAAATCATGGATATTTTGCACTGAAAAATCAAATGCAAAGTTAGCCATCACAGGAAGAGAAGAAAGTTGGACAATGTTAAGAACAGAGCAGGCCGGGCGCGGTGGCTCAAGCCTGTAATCCCAGCACTTTGGGAGGCCGAGACGGGCGGATCACGAGGTCAGGAGATTGAGACCATCCTGGCTAACACGGTGAAACCCCGTCTCTACTAAAACTACAAAAAAAACTAGCCGGGCGACGTGGCGGCGCCTGTAGTCCCAGCTACCCGGGAGGCTGAGACAGGAGAATGGCGTGAACCCGGGAGGCGGAGCTTGCAGTGAGCTGAGATCCGGCCCACAGCACTCTGCCTGGGTGACAGAGGGGGGCTCCGTTCTCAAAAAAAAAAAAAAAGAACAGAGCAATTGAGACTTTGGAGGTTGATTTTTTCCAGCTTAGCTTAGGGATTAATAGGTTGAGTGATCTTGGTCAAGTCACTAATCCCTTTGAACCCCTGCTTCTTGAACCACCTCGCCCGGCTAGTTTTTTGTATTTTTTAGTACAGACGGGGTTTCACCGTGTTAGCCAGGATAGTCTCGATCTCCTGACCTTGTGATCCACCCGTCTCGGCCTCCCAAAGTGCTGGGATTACAGGCTTGAGCCACCGCACCTGGCCCGAACCCCTGCTTCTTGATGTATAAAGTGGCCTTTATATCCCCAATTAGATCTCAGCTTTGAATGTGTAAGCAAGGGTTAAAATTTTTTTTAGAAAAGGAGAAGCCAAGTTTCTTCATTGTGGATATAGAAATTAAATTTGTGTTGCCTATTAAAAGCAGCATTTAGCTATATTATGTAATGATTTAAATTTCCAGCTTGCCAAAGATTCTTTTAATAAGCATGATTTTAGTTTTTAAACTAATTCTCTTCTCACCATGATGTGTCAACTTAGTTTCTAAGCAAAATATATTGGGCTACTTTTCATTTATCTTAGCAGATATTGAAGCTTAAAATGTTTCACTATGAATATAGTTAAAATAAGGTGCTTATATGGCTGTCAAATATTTCCTTAAGAGTTCTCAAATGTCAGGAGTTAAAATCAGAGTAGTTGTCCTGCTTGTGGACATCCTTGGCCTTTGTCTATCTCTACTTATGCCATAATTTTAAGGCTTTTACCTGTCTTGCAATGTGAGATGAGAGAAAAGGATGTTCGGGGCTGTATATTATAATTTTTGTTTAAAGCACTATTAATCTGATTCTTCAGTTATTTTTGGCTTCAGTGAGCTGTTTTTTTGGTAATATCCAGGGTTTAAGTTATACTAATTTATTTTTTAAAATGACTACGAACATTTTAAGTCCTGAATAATCTTGTGCTTGAGTTTTGGGCAAATACCTCCTCATGGTTTGGATTTTACTAGTATAGAGGGCATATGTGAAATGTTCTATGAATGACCTGGAACCACTTGTGTGAAATCAGGTACAAAGTGATAAGGTGTTCAGAAGCTATTGATGTTATGTCTATCAGGCCTTAGAAGGAGTGGAGTGGCCATTGGTTGTTGTACTTCTATCTATTCAATCTAATTGTATAGATTCTTTCTTAGGTATGTTTGCTGCTGTCACATTTATATTAACTACTTCTAATATGATTCATGCCGGACTGGGACCCTAATTCTATGAGTTTATTCAAGTTACGTATAAATCAGTAGATATTAAATCTGAAGAAGTCTCAGAAAGACCACTCTCTACAGATAGGTAAAAAGAATTTAGGTATAATCACCTTTTAAATAATGAGAGGTCTTTCCACCAAGACTATATCTGGAGGTGTAGAGTAGGATAGAGAGTTAAGAAAACAGAAATATGCTTAAGTTTAACCCCTGAATTATTACGGTTTTAAAAATGCATGAGCTCCCAATAGTAGCATCAAACTTTGTTTAATATTCAGCAAATCATAATTCTTATTAGCTCATTTTTTCTACTCAAGGTATAAATCATAAAAAAGTTGGTTTAGGGGAGAATTTTGGAATACAAATACTTGACAATCTTGTACTATTTTCCTCTTCTTGTTGAATTATCATGTGCCTTCAGAGATTTCCACCCAACCAAACTAGACCAGCTGAACAAAACCCAAACAGAAATAGTAGGTAAAAAATTTCCAAAGTAATCTCAAGGATTCTACATTATTCTGTGGGTTGTAAAGCTTGTTATATCCCGTTATACAGAATGAGTGAATCAATTGCAGTGAACTATTCCTCATTCAAATAGTTACAACTGAACTCCATGCAGACTTTATTATAATTGAGATACGTCTCTTATTTGATCAAAGCATTAGTTTACACAAGTTTCATGAGATTCATATTCTATTTCTTTGCTCATCTTGTGTTAAAATACACTCTCTTTGGTGTTTGACTCTAAGGCAGGAAGCGTTGGCAGTATTTCTTAGGCAAAAACAACAGTAGATATTCAGTGGCAAGCATGGATTTTCAACTCAAGAGAAAATGAAAGAAAAAGAGAGAGAGAATCCAATATGGATGCTTCAGGTGGTGTGGAGATTTAGGAAATTGCTCTGCCAGTGATTTCCTTTACCATGTTGCATAATTGTAAATATCACCTATAGTTATCCAGAAAACCAAAGAGGTGGAATACCCTTACCCACTGCCCTGACCTCCCTGCCCAGCTCTATTTTTTAAAAATCCTTGTTTGATTTTATTGGTTTGGCCAGCTAAAATTTAAAGCAATAAATCATGACCACATTTTGTATTCAAATCTGTACATTTGTTTAAATTTCCTTAAATATATATGTTCATATTGCATAAGGTTTACATGCTTTGACATTCTCTAGGAACTAGTATTTCCTTTGTATCAATAAATGTTTATTATTTTTAACTTATATGATGATTCATTGTATTTGCTTAAAAAAACTCCAGCAGTCTATTATTAGAAAATAAATTATTCCTAGCCATATGATAACACTTAAAATTAACTTTAAGGAAGTATTTGTGATTTACATTTTTTTCAGTCTTGGGAGGCATATTTTCAGCATTTATTTAATGTGCAATAATTGCATGCAATAAAATCCCTTAAGCTTTGCTGTATGTCATGATAGTGATTATTTTTAGTAGGTGTGATGACTGCATTGTTTTGCATACCTGTTAAACTTGGATTTAATTTAGGCGGAAATTCCATTTCAGAATTTTTAAATAAAATTTTAGTTAAACCCAATGTGAATAATATTAAAATTTTAAACATAACTTTTATTTGAATTTATCAAATTGGAGCTAAGTATACACTCTCCATATACATTAGTCTATCTGGAAATACCTAATAGAGATAATAACCTCAAAATAGAATATTTAAAAATTCCTACAGCTTTAATTTGTATAATATAGTCAACTATCAAAGCAAGAATAAGTAGGGGTTTTTTTGGTTTTTGTTTTTGAAGACAGGGTCTCGCTGTGTCACCCAGGCTGGAGTGCAGTGGTACGATCATGGCTCACTGCAGCCTCGGCTTTCTGGCAATCCTCCTGCTTCAGCCTCCTGGGGACCTGGACTACAAGTATGAGCCACTGTGCCTGGCTAATGTTGTTAAATTTTTTTATAGAGGTGGGTTCTCACTATGTTGCCCAGACTGGTCTCAAACTCTTGGGCTCAAGCGATGTTCCTGACTCAGCTTCTTGAGTAGCTGGGACCATAGGCATGAACCACCATGCCCAGCTAATATATATTTTTTTAATTTTGTAAAGACAGGATCTCACTATGTTGCCCAGTCTTCTCTTGAACTCTTGGGCTCAAGTGAGCCTTCCTCCTTGGCCTCCCAAAATGTTGAGATTACAGTTACGAGCTACCAGAACCTGGCAAGAATAAGTAGTTTTAAATAAAGACCTATCATTTTAAAGCTTATGCTTTCCTAAATCTGTTTTTTTAATTTTGCTAACAGTCAAGATTTTGAAAAGCAAATGTTTTGAATTCTATTGAGCTATAATATAGAATTCTAAAAACTATATGTAAGTTTTGTCTTATAAGTAAATTAGAAGAGATTGAAATGTGATTAAAGGATGAATGTCTTGCTTCTGATGAAAGCAATTTGGTTTTTACCTAAATAAACAGGTAGCTTATCAATTATAAGGTGACATAACATTAAATGGTATTTTTTTAAGTTCATTTCATCTGAGCTAAATGTCTGATTTTGTAGATGCAGGGTTTGAAGTTAGCAGTTGATAGCAGGGAACTAGTTGATGAGAAACACCAGCCTCCCAAAGGTGGTCTGGGCCCTCCCCACCAACCGGTTCCATTCTTACATCTTTAATTGGGTTCCTTGGCTGAGACTAGACTTTAAGGCATTTTGATAATATCGAGGCATAAATTGTAATCCCCTAGTTCATTTCAACACTTTTTGAAATGTAAATTTTAATTTTAGGTATCCTTACCAAAAATAGTTAAATACTCTAAGATAAAAAAAAATTCAACTGTATTAATCAAAATATTAACAGGGTTTATCTTTGGATGATAGGATTAGAGGTAATTTTTATTTTCTCTAAACCATTCCATATTTTCCAAAGTTTGAATGTATTGATCTAGATCTATATTCTTCCCTGTGTTATTTCATTATCACACAAGTATTATTTGTTTAATCTACTTTTATAATTTTGATGATTTAACAGTTTCTGTGTATAATTTTGATATATGTTTTGAAAGAAGAGTCTTTTTGGATTTCTATAGGTTTTACATTTATGGATAACAATTAATGAAATAGTAATAACTATTTATTTTTATTTTATTTTTTGAGTGGAGTATCACTCTGTCACCAGGCTGGGGTACAGTGGCACGATCTTGGATCACTGCAACCTCTGCCTCCCGGGTTCAAGTAATTCTCGTGTCTCAGCCGCCCAAGTGGCTGGGACTACAGGCGCACACCACTATGCCCCGCTAATTTTTTTTGGTATTTTGGTAGAGACAAGGTTTTACTTGGTTGGCCAGGATGGTCTCGATCTCCTGACCTCATGATCCACCCACCTTGGCCTCCCAAAGTGCTGGGATTACGATGTGAGCCACCATGCCCAGCTAGTATTAACTATTTATAAGGAAACATATGACTTTGGATTGGGAAAATATTTAACAGGCAGATCAGTACAAAATAGAGCCCCGATTACCTGGCACAGTCCACCTCTTCCTGCCATCCCAAACCTGTTCACCTCTTCATAATCCCCATTGTAGGAGATGGCGTCATCAGCCACCCAGTTGTTCTTATCAAAAACCTGGGAGTCATAATTGATTCCCCCTCGCTTTTCTCTCCTGTACCTAAATCCATCAGCAAGTCATGTTTTCTCTACCTCTAGGGTAGGTCTTATTTATGTTCACTTCTTGCTGTTAGCAGTGCCACCTCCTTGGCACAAGTCATACCATCATCTCTCATGTTGGTGATATTGTAGCCTCCTTTCTGGTCCCTCTGTGTAATCAATCTATTGTCCACACAGTCATAAAAACAGGGCCCTACTTTAGCTTTTCTCCCTGTCTAGGTTTTCATAACACATTATCCTGTCCCTGTTCTATGCTGTTTACCCCCACTGACCTCTGTGCTTTTTTGTCAACATATTAACTTCTTTCCTACTCCAGTGTCTTATAACAGCTGTCCTGCTGCCTGGCTGTCCATCTCCTCCCATGGCTGGCTCCTCGTCCTGGAAGTTCAATTTCACAGCCGCTTCCTTCCTCCCAGATCGCTGACCTGCAATCTGGACCAAACTAGCCCACATCTTAAGACTCCTCTAATCATGTCACTCTGATTAGTTCCTCTGTAGCGCTTTCACATTTCTTAGTTGCCTTTGTTTACTTACTTATTTTCTAACATTTTCTGCTGGAACATAAGCTCTATGAATGCAGGGACCTACCTACTATCTATTTTATTCATCTTGCTGCTACAGCAACAATTGGTAACATGGTAGGTACAAAATAAATAATTATACATCAAAATAATTTATAATATGCATGGATTCTAAATGGATCTTTATAATTAACTCTAAGGTCTTAAAATAAAAATGTAAAGAGAAACATTTTAGTTTTTTTCTTTAGCTGTATTAATTTTTTTCAGAGTGCTTTTGTATATCTAGCACATTTTGTAGCAAATTGGTAATGAGGAGGAGGGAGATATCATGCCCTTTGACAGATAAGAAACTGACATTCAGATTAAATGATTTATGCAAATTCATATGCTGGTAAATGTAGAATAGGAATCATAGAGGTTTTAATGTCCTTTAAATACAACATCCTCCTGCAAACGAGAACCCAAGGCTTTCAGAGGTTACATAGCTGGACTCTTGAAAAGAATAGGAACTTGAAAAATGTTAAAATAAAGTAAAATCAAATAATAAAAAATAAAATCTAAACCAAGTGCTATTGAGTTGCTTTGAGTGTTCACATTGCAATGTAGCATGCACATCTTTTGCAACTGGGGAAAGGTATATCCATTTTCATAAAAAATTATGAGTCTATATTTTAAAAATATAAATTACATATTCTCACATTTTTTATTATATTGATGTAGATTCTTTAAGTACCAGAGACATTCATTTTTTTCAGAAAAGATTTTAAATATGTCTTTTAAATTTTCTAGCTAATATTGCCTTCAAACACTGATTTTGTTTGTTAAATATGCAAAAACATCCATAACATTTGTAATAAATGTTACATGAGCTATTTGGTCTCCAGACATCACCTCTTTGACTCTCTGTTGCTATGGGTTTTCATTAGTATTCCATGGAGCCTTGGTTGCCATAGAAAATGTGTGGTTGTAGAGGAGTTACTATGGCAACAGTCCGCCATTATGTATTTTTCAATATCAACTAGCTCAAGATGATAGTGAATCTGAATGATATTTATTTAGTGATCCAATAATGAAAAATAAAGCAAACACAATATTTTGATATCTTAGCTAACTTCAACAGATATTTTAAATATGATGCTTATTACCTTTTATTCAAATAAATAAAATAGAAATTGAAAACTGCTCTAGAAAGCTAGTTTTTAGCAGCCATTTAACTTGGTCTCTAGAGATACTAAAAATTTAAATTGCCTTAAATGTTTGACATGCATATAAACTTCCATGTAATAAAGCTCCTTGTCAAATAAGCGTACGTTTTTGTTTTAATGGTCTCATTAACAACCTTGAACCCTAGCAGCTCAGGTACGTGTGAGAAGATAAAGAAGAGTTTTTTTTTTTGTCTTTGAAATGGGACTCAGAAATAAAGAAGGGAAATCACCTGGTGACTCGTTGCTCAATATGGCTTTTCAAAAGAACAACAACAGCAGCAAAGCAGAGAAACTATTTTCAATAAAATGGCAAATACCTAAGTTGAAGAGAAGTTTTTTTTTTTTTTTTTTTTTTTTTTTTTTTTTTTTTGAGACGGAGTCTTGCTCTGTCGCCCAGGCTGGAGTGCAGTGGCTGGATCTCCGCTCACTGCAAGCTCCGCCTCCCGGGTTCACGCCATTCTCCTGCCTCAGCCTCCCGAGTAGCTGGGACTACAGGCGCCCGCCACCTTGCCCGGCTAGTTTTTTGTATTTTTTAGTAGAGACGGGGTTTCACCGTGTTAGCCAGGATGGTCTCGATCTCCTGACCTCGTGATCCGCCCGTCTCTGCCTCCCAAAGTGCTGGGATTACAGGCTTGAGCCACCGCGCTCGGCCAGAAGAGAAGTTTTAAGCATACTACTCAAAAACATTTTGATACATTCAATCCTTTAGCAATCATTTTGAAATTCCTGACCAATTGGAAATGTTAGGCATGTCATGTCAAATTGTCTCCAAAATAATTTTTAACTTCATAGAGTGACACACCATTAAGTGGGAAAAGTGTCATGACCACAAGTCAGCAAATTAAATCCATGTATATTAAACGATTTTTTTTTAAAGATGAGTGAACTTCAGGTTTTATAATTTTAATGTTGTGACCTGGTTTGTTTGTTGGTTTATTTATTTAACTTGCCAATTCTTCCTCTGCAATTGTGGCAAGGTATGATGTTGGGACTCCCTTGTTTTATTTTCTTGAAACTATTTTGTCTGGGAGCTCTCCAACAATCTTTCCTGAAAGCTGGGGTTTCCCATGAGACATGTAAAGCTATTCCTTTCTGCAGCAGAGGCTAAGCACAGAATCATACGGTCGTAAGTCAGCACTTCAGAGAATCAGAGAACACGTGAATTGCTACTGGATGATGATGGGGGATTTGAGAGAAAAAGATAAAAGCAAACAATTCTTTATCAGGTGCAGCTTGCATAGAGGAGGTATGTTAGGTTTGATAGAAAATCAAAAGCAGATATTCTAATCCATGATGTTGTCATATCATAAAACCTTTAGCAAAGAGTAGCTCCAAGTAAAATGAGAGCAAATTACCCTGAATTCCAAGCTGTAGGATTATCAAACAATGACATTCACCTATAAATGGCATTTGATATAGTCCTGATAGTTTTACAGATAAGGGAATTAGTAACTTAATGGATATTATCAATTGAGGATGGGAGTACTGAATTTAGGCAAAGTATAAAATGAAATCCTTGGCATGTAGCAAATTAAGGGTTTATTGTTGAGAATACATTACAAATATTATTTTGTGCATTCATTTTCTCTGTCACAGGATATCTTTGAGCAGTAGGCGACGGAATGTCCTGCTTGAAAGCATGAACTTTGGAGTTAGACTCCCTGGGCATGAATTCTGGTTTGATCATTTACTAGCTCTATGATCTCAAACAAGTTAATTAACCTCTCCAGGGCTCAGTTTCCTTATTCATATAATGAAGATAATAACACTAATGATGTTATGGGGTTATTTTGAGGATTAAATGTATTTAAGTTTGTAAAGGGCTTGGAATTGGGTCTGGTATACAAAAAGTACTATTCAGGTATATGTTAATTAAAGAAACAAAGTAGGAAGTTTGGGGTTCAGATTCATCCAACTGATCATAGCTGATCAGAGGGCAAACTCTTGACCAAATAAAAGATTAATTCATGTCAAATAAGTCAGATTAAACAATACCATAGCTAATTGGCTTGTTTCATGTTTTTCAGATTTAAAATGCATGTAAGACTTTGACATAACATTAGTAGTCTTTTATACTGTATACCAAGGTTCCATTTGCTATCAAGCCTATCCAACAAGGATTAATTAGCCTTGATCATTATGACCTTCATTCCCTGTATAGAGGTTTCTGGCAGCAGAATGCAGATGTCTTTTTTTTTTTTTAATGATGGAAGATAATGACGTAAAGTAGAATTTGTTATGATATGTAATCCCCCTTTACCTGTCTTTGTTTCCCCTTGATAGATCTTGAGTCAATATTAATGGAAGAATTAAATAGAAGATAAGTACAATTCTTTCTAGATATTGCAGTTTGATTTGCTATGTAATTTCGTGTTGTAGTTAAATTCCTTTAATATCAATGAATTTAGTGTTGTATGTTTAAATTGGATATCACAGCTAATCCACACCTCTGATTCAGACTCTCTTGTTTCGTTTCTGATGTGACCCTGGACTGAATGAACCTTTTATTATTTTTCATTCACTACTTTCAGGCCTTTCTCTGTCTTCAGACCCTTGCTTCTCTCTCTCAATTTGGCAAATCCCAAGGCTCTGTTCTCTTTCTCCTTCATATCTTTTCCAGGGTTTTTTATTTCCCTCCTCCAATCTCATGGTGCCACTTTTGCCTCTCTGTGGTTTTCTTGAACATCTTTCTGTCCCTGTCCTGGTCTCCCTCCCCAGGTGGTCCTCAGTCTGACTACATGCTAGTATTTCCACTTGAGTATTATTACTGCTAAAACTTCAAATAAGCATATAGCCCCAGGCCCTTTGTACCTATTAACCCTGTCCAACTCTACCTCTTAACCTCATTCACACTGTCTTTTAAAGCAGGCGTCTCCTTTTACCTTTTAAATTTTGTCAGGGTACTAGCATCTCTCAGGCACTAAGGCTCAATGTTTTGGAAGAACTGTGAATTCAGTGTAATTAACAATAGACCTGTCCAGGGCTTTAATACAGAAGGTTTAAACCAACTGGCTGTGAGTACAATTTCCAACGTCTCCTTGGATGGTAAAAAATATGCAATTTAGTAATCCCTAAATGAAAATTTAGCTATTTCTTTAATTATGAACACAGGCATAAACCACAGTAGTATGAATTGTGACTTTGTCACTGTAGTAATTATGAATATTATTATATTTCATTATCTTTGTTGAAGATATCTTGAAGTATTATTTATGCTCTTAACTATTTTAAAATCATAGTTTTTATTAGGCCTACTATTTGTACAATATAATATATTAATAAAGAAGCAAATGTATTATCACAAATTTATTTTTTAAATATCTTAAAACTGTGATATTGCAATACAGTAAATATAATTCGATGATGTCATTGTCTTTAGCTAATTTCTTTACTTAGAAAGTATGTAATCACCCAAGATAATGGAAGTAGGGAGAAATAATGGTATTTCAATTTGTTTGTCTTCCTTACCCGCCCTGTTTTGTTCTATGTCTTTAAAAACACTATTCTGAGAAGGGCTCTAGAGGCTTCATCAGTCTCCTAAAAGGACCATCTTCCAAAAGAAGATGTTTCTTGTTCTTTTTTCTTTTCTTCTTCAATAAAGAAAAATAAGAACCCTTATTTTCCTGGGACAAGTGCTCATATAAAAGTTGACAGCTTTGAATGTCATTGCTCTGTTTATTTATTCATTCAGCATTTTAAAAATATGTACTAATGTCCTAGGTGTTACTTTAATCTATATTTCATCTCAGTTTTTAGGATCAAAATATCATAATTTTATAAGAACCACGGATTCTTTTGAAAAACTTTCAGAACAGCAAAATAAACCTAAGATAAAGATGTGTGTGTATGTGTGTTACCTTCTAGTATCATGGCAAATAAAGCAAAGCGAAATGAGCTTGCCAGCAATTTATCAAACAGGATGAGATTGTAGATATTAATAAGCTGGAAATAATGGAGATAGGAAATAAGTGGGGAGGATGAGCCAGGTATAATCAGAGATGCAATTGAGTCCATTAGCCTAGTGGCTCCTCAACACCTAAATTAGGTACTTTGGGAAATAAACTTAATTTTGATAATCTATAGCCACATAACAGAATGTTGTCAAGCTCTTTGCATCATTTGTGGATTTTAATTAGTTCTTCTTCTGACTCCTGACCTCCATTGTCTTGGGTGATCACATACTTTCTAAATAAAGAAATTAGCTAGGGACAATGATGTAGGTGAATTATATTTACTATCTTGCAATTTGGATGTCTATTACCACATAACAAACCATCCCAAAGCATAGTGGCTTAAACAACAATGCATTATCATCTCTCATGGCTCCGTGGGGTTCTTGTCTTGTGTGTGTGCAGCCATCTAAAGTCCCCACTGCTCTGCACATCCGAGGTGTCTGTACTCCCAGGTCTGGTGCCTCGGTGTTCCCCTGTGGCTCCCTCTCTCGGTAGAGTAGCCTGGACTTATTCATATGGTGGCTCAGGGTGCCAAGAGGCAGGAAGCAGTCCCCTTAAAGGCTATGTTCAAAGTGGCTATAGCACATGGTGGGTACGTGTTCTGTTGGCCAGACAAGATTCCACAGGGTAAAGGAACAGACTTCTCCTCTCAAGCGGGATATAGGTGTGTGTGTACCTAGGGAAGAAGGAATTGAAGTCACGTGTGCTACTCATTTCTCCTACTTCACCTTGTTCTCCTCAAACTAGATGTTCCTTATTAGTTCTCAATTTTCATTTACTAACAATTTAATTGATCATTTTCTCTCAGGAAAACTCCTTTAAGTTTCCTGTATCTAATCAGATCTCTACTCATTTTTGTTTGTTTTCTATAAAGTTCTAGCATTCATGCCTCCTCAATTCCACCACTGTTTTTTTTTGTTGTTGTTGGTTTGGTTTTTGTTTTTAAACCACCATAACCTCATGCACGGTTACAGAGGGTTTCTTGTGTTAGTTGGTGTAAAGTTAGGAAGATCCAAAGACCATATTCATTTCTGACACCAACTGTAAGTTTTTGAGTTCCCAAGGCCACCCTCAGGTTTAATAACTTGCTAGAAAGACTCCTAGCACTCAGAAAGCTGTTATATTCACAGTTCCAGTTTATTAGAGCAAAAGAATACAGATTCAAATCAAGCAAGGGAACACTGAGGAACACAGATCAGGGTCTAGAAGAGCTCCAAGCTTCCAGTTGCTCTTTCCCAGTGTAGTTGTGGGGATGATGCCACTTCTCCCAGCAACAGTGTGTGACGACATACATGGGTAGTGCCAACCTGGAAAGTACACCCAAGCCTTGGTGTGCAGAGTTCTTAAAAAGTACTTTGATTTTATTGACTGTATTAAATATATTACATACATCCCCATTAACTTTGATTGCAGTGGTGAGTACTATTTATTTATTTATTTATTTATTTATTTATTTATTTATTTATTTTTTACTTTTAATTTAGGTTCAGGGGTACATGTGCAAGTTTGTTACATAGGTAAATTGTATCATGGAGGTTTGGTGTACAGATTATTTCACCCTCCAGGTAACAAGCATAGCATTCAAAAGGTACTTTTTCCATCCTTACTCTTCTCCCTCCCTCTACCTTTAAGCAGGCCTCAGTGTCTGTTCCCTTCTTTGTGTCTATGTGTACTCAGTGTTTAGCTCCCACTCCTAAGTGAGAACATACAGAGTTATGTGACTGAGGCTCAGTCACACAGGCATGTTTGTTCACAGAGATACTGTTGATTGCTCCTGATACCGTGTAGCCACAGGCATCCTACCGTACATAAATCACATTGTTTGCATAGACTCTGAGAGGTGGCCGAAAGCCCCAAGGAGAACAAAGGCACTCTTTTCAGGCAGGATATCCCAAGGGCTTAGAGATTACTGCCTGGGTGCCAAGAGTGAAGACCAGACCTCTCTTTGGGCAAGGTTAATTCCTTACTGCTCAGGTCCTTCAACTCCTTCCCTCTCCAGTCCATTTAATATCCTTGCCAGGTAAATTTCTCTAATGAACAATCTTAGTCATTGTCACGTTCTGCTCAACAACCTATGATATCGTCTTAATACATTTTTGTCCTATGTTCCTTATTTTCAGGTGGCTTTTATTATAAATATTTTCTCTTTTTGGCCCTATAAACCAGCAAAATGTCAAAGTGGTCCCAGGTTACTTAATCACCCTATGTTTTCCTACCTGACCTTTCCCCTTGCTGTCTTCTCAACCTGCTGTGTCCTTGCCCATTTGAACTCCAACTCATCTTTGCGGTATCATGTGTTTGATAGTGCCCTCACTGTCAAAAAAGCTTAATTGCTTAAAATAGATTTATCTGATTCCTTTTTGGATCCCTTTCTTTGTACATCTCCGTGGCACTTGCTACGGTTGGCTTTGCATTACAGTTATTTTTGTACCTGCTTTATGCTCTTTCTAAGATAGTAAGTGCCTCCAGAGTAAAGATCGTACCTTATTCCTCTTCATATTTCCTGTAAAAGTCAAGATCATGCCTGAATCTGGAAGGGATGGAATATGGGGAGAATCTAAATCCTACCTTCTGGGGGAAGACCCAATACATATTTACTGTCACAAGTACAGAGTCCTTAAAATGGTGGCTTCTCTGTTGTATTAAAGCCAAATGAATAGTTTCTGTAATAAGCCCCCTTAAGTTCTATATGGGCTGCGGTGGTTAGGGGAAATTCTTTTGAGGAGTTTAAATAACTGAATTCACTTGAGCACGTAAACACTAGCATTGCATTCTTTGGTCAGTATGCAGCATTTGGCACTACATATAGATCAGGGATTTTGTAGAATCTAACCTAAAGGATCTGACTGGGTTCTGTTGGTCCCATGTGAAAAATAACCTGATAGGATTCACTCAACTTCAGATCTGTGCTCTCTCCTCTCTCTCATTTTAAAAGCCCATTTTCTCCCCGCCAGAATTCTAGTATGCATTTCACTAAGATGATCTTTTAATATATTCATTCATATAATGATTCGGCATGTGTTTAATGAGCATGTATTTATCAGATGCTATGTCAGGTACAAGAGATACAGTAGTAAACAAGACAGCAGTAGCTCCTGCCCTCAGTTTCTCTCTTAGAAGTGACTTTAAAGCCCCAGGCAGCAGAGCACAGCACAGTGGCTCACTCCTATAATCCCAGCACTTTGGGAGGCTGAGGCAGGTGAATCAGGAGGTCAGGAGCCTAAGACTAGACTGACCAACATGATGAAATCCATCGCTACTAAAAATACAAAAACTAGATTGGTATAGTGACATGCGTGTAATCCCAGATACTTAGGAGGCTGAGGCAGGAGAATCACTTGTACCTGGGAGGTGGAGGTTGCAGTGAGCCGAGATCATGCTGCTGCACTCCAGCCTGGGCAACAGAGCAAGACTCCATCTCAAAAAAAAAAAAAAAAAAAAAAGCCTTAGGCCTATTTTTTTATAGGTTTAGTTAATCTACAAACTTACTGGCTTTCCAAACCAACTTACTGGCTTTCCAAACATGTCTGTGAAATTGGAGAGTTAAATTGATAACATCTACAACAGCTAATATTTATTAACATTTACAACAGCATTTACCCATTCTGCATCCATCAACTCATTTCATCCTAACAACCCTTTAGGTAGCAGCATAATCATTATTCCATCATAAATTAGGAAATTGAGATGATATTTCAGGTTTGCCTGTTCTAAAACTTGCACTCTTCACCACTGTGTGATTACTACTAGATTAAGTAAGCCTCAGCACCAATTTGCTTGCATTGACTTTGATCTTGCATTGTTATTACAGACCAGGGTTCAAACATCTCCCATCTGACTGTGGTAAAATTTAGGATTTAAGTTGCTACCATATTATCAGCTGAGTAATTGGATCAAACCTGTTCCTGGATCCACAGTGGTAGTATTTGTCTTCGTTCTTTACAGAGCCTCATTATATTGCTTGAATATCATCTTGAAAAAAACATAGATGATGTTAGAAATATTTCTTAACTAGATAAAAATTGCTAACAAGAAATGTGCTACTTGAAATTTGCTAGTAGTTCATTCTAACTGTATTAGTTGGTCTGAGTTCAACAAGTGAATGATGACTTTTCTCAACAAATTGGTTGGTTGATATTATGCTCCTCAAACCCACCATGAGTTACACGACCCCAGGAGAGTCTGGAATGTTGGTGTGATAGTGACAAATTGTTTCACTGCTCTCTAATGCAAAAATATTATAAATGGGAATCATCTCAGTTTATTTATTCAAGTGTGTCTGAAATGATATATTTGGCGATTTGTACTTTCTGAGCTCTGTAGTAGATTTATTTCTTTAAGGAAATAAAAATAAAATGTCAAATTCAGGACAAAACAATCTAGAATTTTAGTTATGTAAATGAGTGAGATAAATAGTACTGTTCTAGCACCGCTCTCTCTCAAAGGTCCTTTTTAGAATGCTGCGTTCCACTAGGCACTTCTCTTCAACATCTTGGCAGGTACATTTGTAGGTTTAAGTGAACACATTGCGTTGCGTTGCCTTGCATTGCTTGCAGTGGAGAAATATTTGCCCAAATTTCTTTTCTCTAATTTAACCAGTGTTATTTCAGTAAAGCAGATTGCAGGCAGGTCACAGAACAGCTAGGAGCATGGCTCTGAAGACAGACTTGGGTTTGAATGCTGTCTTTGCCATGCATGTCTTTGCCATGTGTATAAGCTGCGTAACTTTGGGCAATTTAATTAATCTCTGTAAGTGTCAGATTCTTCATCTATAAAATGAGAACAGTACTAATTCCTACCTCATGTTGTTTAAATGATCAAATATGACTTATGCTGGGCGTACATTAAATGCCCAGTAGCTCCAAAAAGCTGTTTTACTTGTTATTAGAGAAGGTATCCATTTTCTTTTTATTCATTAAAAAAATCACCACTTTAAAAGAATAAGTGGTCTTGGTAATTAGCGTCATTGTTAAATACAAAAAAGCCACTTCAAGGAAGAACAAAAAGCAATAACACAACAAATGGTTTCTTAAGTGGGTTGTCAAAATGTCACACTTTGATTCTAGTGGTCAATATAAAAACATTTAAATTCATGCCTCATCCTTGGTATCAAATGAGCCTCTGGAAACTACAAGTTATTCAAACTCTCTGGACTCTGGAGTCACTCAACCTGGGTTCAGATATAGGCTCTGTTACTTATTTACTGTGTAACTTTGGGCAAGTTACTTATTCTCTTTGTGCCTCAGTTTCCTTTTATGTAAAATGGAGGTAATAAAAGTACCTGCCTCATAGGGTTGTTAGGTGAGGATTAAATAAGATAATGTTTGTAAACTCTTTAGAACAGTACCTGGCAGATACAAGGATTAACTGCAGTTATTTTAGATGGATGGTACTAATATAACTAAACTTGATTTTCACACAAATATAATAAACACCTTTGATGGAGATGAATTTTGAATCATGGATAGAATAATTCTTTATTATCATACACATTGACTAGCTGGAAATGTGAAATAAGAAATATGTCAGATATGGAAAGTCACCAATGCAAGATCTTGGAAACAGGGTCATTATTTAAAAGAAATCATTTATAAGATGGTATGTAGTTATTGTAAATAATGTTCAATCTTTTAAATTTAGCATTTGTAGTAATATTATAGTTTCTATTGCTGGCTTTATAAATGCAGGCGTGATTTGGCCCATATATCCTGGCTTGTTACCAGAGGAGATTATTCAGTCAAGGAAGAAACAAGAACTGTGTAAGACAATCTCAAAGTAATTACTGTGGACTTCAGAATAGTCTTATTGGAGAGCAATTGCTGAGAAATGAACCATGATTGCTTCTGTAGCTCTAGTGGAAATAGTAAATGTTTGGTAACTAATGGTTCTGGAGACTGTGGGCATCAGTTTCAGCAAACAGGAAGAACTTGACATTTGACAACAGAAGTCCTGAGTTCAGGTTCTGTAGCTTCCATTACTGACTGTGTAACTCCAGGCAATTCACTCATTTCTTTGCTCATCAGTTTCATCTTTTATCAAATAAAAATAATAACATCTCCCCTGAGGTTCTACAGGATTGTGAGCCAAAGAAGATAAAATGTGAGAACTCTAGGCACATGATTGAGATTTCCATTTTTACTAATGTCAAGACAGGAGTCAAGAACCAAGCATTTTTGTTTTTCTGTGGAACCTGAATACATGGCCTGGCCTATGAGAAGAGCAAAGCAAAAGAGATATTTTCTATTTAAATTGTATTTCACTAAATTTAATTATAATTGTTTTAATTCTGTATATTCAGATTCTACTTAAGCACATCATTTACCTCATAGCATATGATTTTGACCTGCTTGGCAGAATGAGATCTGGGAAGAAGAACTTAGATTGGGGGCAGAGTTAGGGAGGAAGAGGGTCTTGGTGTGCAGCTGGTTACCAGAAAAGGTGGGTGTGGGTGTGTTTTTCAAGACTTGATTATCAGATGAGGTCTTAGCAAAGTACACTCAAGATTCTTTGGGAGTGGGCCTGGGCATGGGGAAGGAAAAGAGGGTAAGATCTATATGTTTTGGGGGTACAGAGAGGTTTGGGAGGGGCAGGATCTGAGGTTCCTGTTAGGGAGATGGGAGAAAGCCTGGGGGATGAAGGAGCTCTTCCAGAAGAGGGTAGAACTAACCTAGAGAAAGAGGGTGGCCTGGGTAATTTTCTTCTAGGAATCATTATAGGGTCAACTTTGATTATGAAGCTTTTTAATACTGGACATTTTTTTTCTTATTTCTAGTTTTAATTTCCTGTCAATTTTTCAACAGTTGCTAAATTGTCCTAGAGTAGCACAGAAAGACATGTATTTATTTAGGTTCAGGTGAATAGGAGCAAAACTTGCCTTTCCATAATGTGGTGAGCTGTAGAGGAGAAAAATTTGGAGAAGAGTTTGGCTGGTGGTCATGAAAACGAAAGCGGATGGGCCAAATCTTATTTATATTTGGCATTTGCTCTGACAGATAGCTTCAATCCTAATGGGTGTATGAGGAAGAAGGGGAAGGCCACGGGGTGCCACAGAAACGTTTCACTCTGGTTTTCTCCTTCTACTTTGCTGTTTACCACCATCTCCTTCTTACCTCCTGACTCAATCCTTTTCCTCCAAGAGTTTCTGTTTTGCTTCAAAGTCCTACACTTTTCTGCCTCAGTGTTTGTACCTCCAGTGGCCAAAGCTTTGAGAGTTTTTTTATTCTCTCTGCTTAGAGGATGACTGAGGAGAAGTCCCATCTGTGTCTCTGGTGTCTCCTACTAATTTGCTTTCCCATAGAAATACTGATGAATATTAAAGTATTTCTACAGATAATAATGGGTGACCTACATTTCTTTAGGTGAGCTAATAAACTAGCCATCTTTTGTTGCTTTACTTTTATAAGAAGATGTTTTATAAGGTCTAAACAACAATTTTTTTGGCTATATATAAATTTTGGACAAAGCATATTACTGGGTTGGAGACTGACTACATTATAGGATGGTGGCATGGTTACAATGGTAAATAGAAAGACACTGGAACCGGACGACTTGGGTGTGCGTTCAGGCCCACCCTGTACTGGCTGCATGACTTTGGGCAGCTCATATTACTGCTTTAAAAATCAGTTTCCTCTGTGGGAAGGAGATAAAAAAAAAATTAGTATCATAAAATAAGGATGCTTCCACGATGTTATAAAGACTACCTGTCTTAAGTCCATAGTCAACATCAAACTCAATTATGAGCCTCTAGAAGCTTTGCTATTGTAATCAGTTAAAAGACTAGAATATCTGTGCTTACCATTACTTTTAAACATTGTTTTGGAAATTCTGGCCTATGTAATAAGACGTGCAAAAAAGAAAATGAGAGAGAGAATTGCAAGAAAAGACCATCTGAAGAATAACTGTAATGAAAAGTGAGTTGGGCCTGTGTAAAGAACAAACAGGTAGAAATAGCCAAGAACATTTTTTGAAAAAGAAGTTCAAAGTGTCTTTTCTGACCAAATGTTGTGTGCTCTATAAAGTTTATGCTGTGAGCACAAGTATTGACAGATGGATCAGAGGAAGAGAAATGAACAGCCCTGAATCTAGTGTCTAGTTGGCCTAATCAAGCACTTATGCTGTGCTAGACACTGAAGTAAGGGATTTCTGTACATTATCTGGTTTAATCCTTACAACAAGGCTGCAAGATAGACATTGACAAGCTAGACTTGCCCAGGTGTCCAAACTGACATCAGAGCTCAGGTGTGCCTCAAAGCAAATTTTGCACTGATGAACCAGGAAGGAATAAGTGATTTCACCAGTGGTGCTTGGGAAAGTCTGTGAGAGGTGGTGGTCAAAAATTGTAGTAAGTACTCATCTCACATTATACCTATGATAAAGTCCACATGGGTTAAAAAAAAAAAGCCAAGGGTAAAAGGTAGTGATAGGGACTGGGAGGACAAGCAAAAGAAAACATAAGTAGCTATTTAATTGATATTGGACAGAGGAAGAACTTTCTAAGCATAGAAGCCCAGAGCAGACATCCCAAAGTAAATGATTGATACGTTTCATTACATAAAATTTAAACTTATGTGCATCAAAACCATTATAAACCAAACCTAAATGCAAATAATGGACTGGGAAAGCAAATGAAAATATTTATATATTTATCATACACAAATGATTAATATCCTTATTGTCTAAAGAGCTCTTATAAATCAATAGAAAACCACAAACCTTCTAAGTAAAGACAGTCAAATGCATAAAGGGGAAGAACTGCAATGGATTGTAAAAATTGCTTCATTGTAATAGCAAGAAAAGTAACTCCAATAAAAGTACATACCGTTTCACTATGTTAAATAAAAAAGCATTTTATGAAAATACTAAGATATATCTGTGAATGTTTAGAGAAATGGGCACTTTCCTGCACTGTGAATTGTTCTTTTGATGGGCAATCTATAGATTTTGCCTTTTTGGTAGGCACATGATAGGCAAGTGCCATGAAAAAAGTTTGTTCCTTTTCTTCAACAATATCATTTTGGTGAATTTCTCTTAAGGAAAGCAGCAGATATAAAGTCAAGATTTTTGTGCAAGGAGATTATTACAATGTTAGATGTGCTAGACAGAAATGTATATCATAAATACTAGAAAGTATTTGAAAAAATTTTGTCATATAAATAGGTAGATTAGGATGCAACTATCAAAACCACATATTGAGACTATGATATGGAAAAATGATATGATTTTAAGGGGAAAAGGCAAGATATACTGTATATATGGAATAATTTCAATCTTGTTTAAAACACTGTATATGTGAAACTGTGTATTGAAAGAGAACAGCACAAAATATTAACTTTCCTCTAATGGTAGGACTATGATTGATTTTCATTTTCTGTACTTGGCACATTTTCTGTAATGAATGTGCATTGCTTTTATGATTATACAAGGCTATTACACTTACTGTTTTAGAAGTTGTGAAGATTAAATAAGAAAATGTAGCTGAGATACCAGGAATAAAGTTAAGGTTTTAGAAATGTTAATTTCCTTCTATTTTTTTCTTTATTGGAAGCTCAAATAGAAACATGAAATTGCAGATTCAATTCTGTATGACTTGATAGTGGGTTTTTTAAAGCTGACAAGATGAAATAATTTTTGTGGTGTCAATTTGAATAGCCTTTGATGGAGTCGAATGAACTGTACACAAGTGTAGTTAGAGTTAACTACAAAGTAGAATGTTCCTTTCTTTACATTCTACATATTTAAACTTCAGTACCAGTTGGAATAATTTGCATATTGCACATATTACTATATTCTGATAGGAAATGAGCTAAAGGCATTTCTTCCCTGATGGAATAAAGTTAGCATTTTGTAAAAACAGAAAGTCAGACTTAACCTTCATCTTGGAGTTCCTGTAGTCAGAGTAGATCCTTAGTTTTCTATTTTGAGATAATAATATTATAGGAACCATATCATCTCTTGCATAATCAGACTTTTGGCTTTTACATGTCTTGCTATTCTGACCCTTGGTAAACAATATTTACAGTAATGAAGTTTGGGAGAAAATGGATTTCTCTTAATAGCTGTGCAAGAAAGTTACATGGGAAAATGTTTTCTGATGCCAGCATTTTCATGCAGAGGAAAAAATATTTAAATTATCTTTATTACTACTGTTACAGTTGCATCTCATTGGCATATTCATTTCAAGTTCAAGATCATACTATTTTAATGTATCTGGCACAATTTCATTTTTAAAAATTCTCTTCAAACTATTGATGCTATTGATTTGGTGTCCCTGCTTTTCTTTATTTTGTAGTTATCTAAGTATTTCCTGCAGATGTCTCTTTTTTTAAGTAGAATTCATTTTATTTCCTCTATTTTACTTTGTGTTCTCCCCCTTTAAGGCACTTACTATGTATATAAGTCAATTAATAATGTGCATGTGTAAATCACTGTCATGGTAAATATTTGGAATTCTTTCATGTTTGCTAAATGTTTGTTTCTTTACTTTTTTAGGGTGACTTTGGATCCGATTATCCACGAAGCTCTAGAAAGGTAATGAAAATTACCACTAAACTCAACAAATATATTATTTTGTGTGGACAAGTTTCTTTCTTATAAACATAGACTCGAATGAATTATTTACAGGAGATAGTCCTTTTAAACCAGTTTATTGTTGTCAAATTTGAAGGCTTTTATACTCTTGCCTAGTGGGGCAACCTGGTCACTTGGACATGTGCTCATGGTAGGATAATTCCTTGGTGCTATTAGTTGTGTTTCACATCTGCTTCTCAGCTGTGAGGTTTGAGGCTTGATTTAATGGCATGTATGGAGTAACCAAGACCCCCTGGAGACTGATACAGCATCCATTTCTCCACTGATAATGCCATGAAAATTAAATGTTTGATTTAGCTAAACCGAAAAGTCTACATGGGAGTGCAATTATGATCAGGTGTTTGCTTCTAAATCTGGAATTAGAACAAGGAGAGTCGCTTCAATTATTTTAATAGTGAAAGACCTTTAGCTGTGGTAACCTGATATGTCTGTCTAACCTTGAAGAATATTCTGCTCAGTGGGCTATGCAGGTTACCTTTCCCCTATACAGTGATGTGTAAATGCTTCAACTCTCTCCCTCTTGGCCTCTCATCTTCCTGGAGTTGTCACCATTCATCTTTCCATATGCTCATGCCATCCACTATTCTTTTCAACCAGCAGGGTCAGGTAAGGGTTAGGACAGACTGCATTAGAATGTCAGTTCTCCTTGCTTCATTTTCTTCATATAGAAATAGATGAATAATAGTATCTGCCTCATAAGTTTGTTGTGAGAATTTATTGAAACAAAACATTTAACTTGGTACCATAATAAGAGCTTAATAAATATCAATATAATTCACATTATTATTATTTTTTTCCTAAGATGACTTCTGCATTCGTATGTATATATTTTACTAGGTTGAATTATGTGAAATTGCCATTTTGGTAAGTAAAAAATAGTCTAACACCAATTATTTCATGTGTTTAAACTATTAATTAACTTATAATTCTATTTTCTGTCTATGGTCTTTTGGTTATTTTGTTTTTGTAACATATTCACTACACAATTCTGTGATACACTTGAAATATCATCTTTCTTTTTTCTTTCTTTCTTTTTTGAGACGGAGTCTTGCTCTGTTGCCCAGGCTAGAGTGCAGTGGTACGATCTCAGCTCACTGCAACCTCTGCCTCCTGGGTTCAAACAATTCTCCTACCTCAGTCTCCCAAGTATCTGGAATTATAGGCACACACCACCACGCCTGGCTAATTTTTGCATTTTTAATAGAGATGAGGTTTCACCAGGTTGGCCAGGCTGGTCTTGAACTCCTGACCTCAGGTGATCCACCCACCTCGACCTTCCAAAGTGCTGGGATTACAGGCGTAAGCCATGGTGCCCAGTCTGAATTGTCTTCCTAAAATGATTTTTTGTTTTTGTTTTTGTTCAGCGGAAGGACTGAGTGGTGCTGTTTTTTTCCTGAATGACTCCTAAGAATGATAATGTACTCTAGTAAGACTTTGACATTGGTTCAGTAGGCTCATCATGATACTAGGTGGGTTCCAACTTAGCAGGATGTTGTAATGTTGCTGGTCAATATTAATTGTGTCACCAATAATATGCTAAAGTCAGATTTATGTGGGTCGGGCACACAATTTTATCTCAGCCATATGATATGTTCTATCTATCAAAGTATTTTTCCATTTTTACTGTATTTACTTTCTCAATAATTTTAAAGAGCAAAAGTAAAACTATCTTAATCCTTTAAAGATTAAAATGGAGTCATATGTTAACTAATTTGATCAGGAGCATAGATCTAGTTAGTGGCTATTCAGAGAGTTAAATAAAGGTCTTCATAATTTCAAAGCTAATGTAGGCTTTTATAGGTCTTATCACAAACTCATTTGATATAATTGGATAAATAAAATCCTCCCAATTTCTCCCATTCTTACTATATTCCGTGGTTACTCAAAAGCATTCTCTATGTTTTAGAAATTTATATCTAGTATAGTTAATAATTAATAAAATTTTTACAATGAATGGAACATGAATTTCACCAATATTCTGATGAAGAACAGAAATATAGGCTGTCATATCTCAAGATTGTAATATTTTAGTTTATCTTAAACCTTCTACGAGAATGAAACAACTATTCATATATGGATTTAGGACTTTCTTGTTCTGTTTTACTCACATATTTGTGCACAGTCCAACCTCATTTATAGCACTCAGCCATTTAAACAGCTTCTGAAATGAATGTGTGGTTATGCTGCCTTCTGTAGCAATTTTTATATATGGTATAAATGCTGTCTTTACTGAAATTCTGACTCTGTGCCCATGATGCCAGAAGACACAAAGGCTATTGGGAATACGAGGCTGAAATGATTTCTTTAGAGGCTCCAACACCACCAGGAATTCAGTTAGGAGAGTGATTAAAACTGAGTGAGCCGAGGCGCGTGGATCACGAGGTCAGGAGATTGAGACCATCCTGGCTAACACGGTGAAACCCTGTTTCTACTAAATATACAAAAAATTAGCCGGGCGTGGTGGCACGCACCTGTAATCCCAGCTACTCGGGAGACTGAGGCAGGATAATCGCTTGAATCTGGGAGGCAGAGGTTGCAGTGAGCCAAGATCGCGCCACTGCACTCTAACCTGAGCGACAAAGCAAGACTCTGTCAAAAAAAAAAAAAGAGAGAGAGAGAGAAAAAAAAAGCAAAATACTGAGTGAGGCAAAAAGAGGTGAGAGTTGATACCTTTTATCCCCAACTTAAAAGTATCTTCTACTTTACGTTTTTGGTATCTTGGGAGCATTTCTTCTGGCCTGGGACCCATCTGGTATATACTCATCTGCCGTGGTGCTTTGGAACCCTTACTGTCCTGTCTGCTCAGTTTGCCTTCTTTCTTCCTTGTCATTGTTTCAACGAATGTCCATTTCAGAAGTGAGAGCTCTGAACTTGACAGAGATGACTTGCTGCTTGGCACCCACTCAGCTCCCACAGCTCCTGTCACTTAATGGTCCAACCCTCTTCACCAGCAAAATGGCTGGGGCCTCTGTGGAAAATACAGAATCCTTTTTCAGAATCTCTGTTATTAAATCTCCTCACTCAGCTAAAATATTAAAATCCTCCTGGGATTAGGGAATGAGACAGTGTACACTTCATAGTGTATAAATTGAAGTGGTTGTTTGGATGAATTCTGAATTGAATGAGATAAGAGTGTCAATGAAAATAAAAGGAAAACCATTTATTTTGTGTAGTATCTGATTCTTTCCCCATTTCTTCACCCCACCCCTCCACTGCTTTGATAATGTGTTTCTGTAGAATATGACTCCCGTGGCAACATTTAAGAAACCGAGGTCACTTTTTAGATCTTGTTTGCCAAACACTTGCCTAGGCAAGCCTTTGATTTAGATGCCTGTAAATGTAAATTGACATCTATAGATAGGTGTGCTGTCAGGGCGTTCGATTTACTTAATAGAAAGGATGAAGGAAAGTGTGAGCCTATCTGTAGAATTCTTTTGTCTTTGAACTGTGGAATATGAGTCACCAAGAACAATGCTGCAGCATGTCAGGCAAAGTCTGAATCCCAGTGACACAATTCTAAGAACTGTCAGAATTGACTCACGCCCAGTGTAAGGGTATGGGTTACAATGAGGCTGACTAAAAATGGGTGGGTGATTTTGGTTGCTTGCAAAAGTTTGTTTTCATTTGACATTCAGAAGAAATCAGAGCTACCACTGTTCCAGCGCGAGGCTGCCCTGAAGGTCTCCGTGTGGGGAGACTGCCTTCTGTTAGGTTCAGAAGTGCGAGTGCTCTGGCTGCATCCTCTGGCATTTATTTATCCTCACGACTGAGCCAGCGGGGGGCCAGGTGTGTCCTTCCTCTGCTGATTCAAGTGGGTGCTTCTTGAAGGTGTGTGCTCTGTAGGAGGAAAAGACCCCTGTTTTCATTTTGGAGTGTCGGTCCCTAAACACCTTTCTGTGACGTCTGAGGAAGGTGTATTTGTATTGATTTCTATTCTAAGGAGACTTTAGTAGGCCCTTTAACAAATGTGTTAGGAATGCGAATATTTGCATATGGAAGAATAAAATATTAATACTACTTAGTCATAAAAGTATATAATTTACTCATATAGAAATTATCTTATGAATGATCGCTTTAACTGACATCTAGCTATCACATTACAAGTAACTGACACCAGCTTTGAGCCCACTAGCTTCGAATTCTGGCTTGGCAGACCAAAAGATGCATAGCCACAAACTGTTTATCTCATGCTCACACAAATCATACTGTTTAGCATCCTTTAGCCCCTGAGAAAATCTCATTTTTCAATTGCCCCTCTGTTTTCTAGAACCACTCTTAAGTTGTTAAAGATTTCAGAAACGAAGTCTGTTATCACAGTATTTTCTTGCAGACATCTGATTCTTCCTGAAGGTAGAAGAATCATCCATTTTATTTATTTTTTTCTTACAGGTTTAATTTGCTTTGCTCAAGTCTGTGGTGAGGATATTATTTGCCCTGGAAAATGACTTAAAAATATGACAGGGATCTCTACAAGTTTGGGTTTATTATTAAACTCAAGATTTTGGTAGTTAGTAAAGTTTCTTTTAGAAAAATACAGTATTTAGAGACCAACCATGAAGATTACACTCAGGAAGGATTATTATTATTATTATTTTTTGAGACAGAGTTTCGCTCTTGTTGCCCAGGCTGGAGTGCGATGGCGAGATCTCGGCTCACTGCAGTCTCCGCCTCCCAGGTTTAAGCGATTCTCCTGTCTCAGCCTCCTGAGTAACTGGGATTACTCAGGTGCTCACCACTACACCCAGCTAATGTTTGGTATTTTTAATAGAGACAGGATTTCACCATGTTGGCCAGGCTGGTCTTGAACTCCCGACCCCAGGTAATCTGCCCATCTCAGCCTCCCAAAGTGCTGGGATTACAGGCAGGAAGGAATCTTTCTACAAAAGGGGCCTTCCTTGCCTTTCTTTGATTACTAATGGATATAATATTTTTTCATGCTAAGTAAATATTTAACAACTTCTGTAAATTGTGCATGTCTTTGGGTATTATTTTATTAGAGTATTAGTATTTTTCTTGTTAACTTATATGAGCTTTTTATATATTAATACTATTATTCCTTTATCATTTTGGTGGCAAATATTTTTCTAGATTTCCTTTGCCTTCTAATTCTCTTTATATTCTGATTAACCCTTAAAGTTTAATTTAAAAATCTAGTAAACAATTGTTTTCCAACTGTGCTGGAATGGTTAACTGTATAATTATTTTCAAATATGTAAATCTTTAGAAAATATATTTGGGCACAATTAAGGATCATATTTTTGTTAGGGTGGTAAATGTGGCTGAAAGATAAGCTAAAGTTAGGTTTTAAATTCTAAGGCAAGATATCATCGAGCATAAATGTGTTTCAGTCTAGTATAGATGTTGTTGGATGCAATTATGGGTTATGATATGGTAAGGTATCCATGAATGCTAATTTCTTTGATGCAGTGCAGTGGTTTTCAAGCAACCTGCATTCTGTAATATCTCACTGTCATATTATCTCATATTCTGTCATATCATCTCACTGTTTTGTAACTCTCATAGAAGTCCCCTTTTGAATCTACCATAGTTGGAAAGGAAAAAAAAAAGAAAGAAAAAAAGAAGTCTCCTTTGTGGTAGACCCTTTTATGGATTTATTCGTGTCACATATAAATCTATTATCACATCTAAACGCACCCTGGAATTCTAAGGTAAATTCTTGCTCTACAATCTTGATCTCTGTGATGGAAGTTGTGGTCCTAACTTGGGTAGCGCAAGAGCTCTCGATCACAAGCTCCCTTCATCTGGAGGGCAGTATAGCCTAGTAATTCAGAGTGAGAGCTCTGCGGTGACGATGGCTTGGTTGGAGTCTGGCTGGCTAGTTACTCATTAGGAATCATGAACAAGTTACTAGACCACCTTATTCCTCAATTTTCTCATTTCTAAAGGAAATTAATAACAGGTATCTATCTCATTGGGTTGTTAGGAGAATTAATTGAGAATGTACTGTTCTCAAAAAGCTCTTGGCACATATGTTTGATAAATTTCAACTATCATCACCACTACCATACAGTCATTCCTTCCTCTTTCCTTTCCTTCAATTGATGGCATTCTAACCCCATTTCCAGGTAGCAGGTTTTAAGAAGATGGTGCTAAAACATAGAAAATCCTAAGGGCTTAAAAAAAATTTAAAGTCTAGTAGTAAAGCAGTAGACAAGAACTTGGTGATGGAGCCAGGAAAAGATGCTTTACAGTTCAGTTTCAAAATGGTCAAGGTTTCTTCCTATGCCCATCTCCCTGACTCACATGTCACATACTCCACATTTAATATATTCTAACAGTGGGATCCAAAATAGAGGAACAGGATTTGAGGTTATTAATCTTACTTTGGTCTTCAGTAATACATCTTTATCTGTCTATCTAGTGTGTGTACTATCACTAAATATATATAAGCTGGATATTCCTAGACATTATATATATGTATATATATATATACACACACATATATTTGTATACACAAACTCACATTGTGCATGTGTATTTGTTTAAAATATATAATGATGTACGTTAGAGATCTAGAAAGTCTCAGATCCCTGCTGAGTCTCTGGTGGGAGTTACTCTGCTAATTCATCCCAGGGGGAGGAGTTTCATTGTGATAAATACTATAGTCTCTAAGCTACAATGATATGCTTCTCTCTTCACAATAAAGTATAATGCATATCACCTGCTACTTAGTCTGTAGCTCCCAACTCAAGAGGTTATTGCAATAAATAGTGCTTCTTTCTCAGGCCATAGAAAAGTAGGATATATATATATATATATATATTCTTTCTTAGTTTCACAAAGGAGAAAAAGACTTCCTGATGTAGCTGATTGTGGTTTGTATTTGGAGCTTATGGCCAGTCTGCTGATACTTAATTACTTCAAATGGTGCAGTAAAAATGAAAGTAAAGGAACTAATTTTATTGAGTGGCCATTATGTGCTATATGATGTTAACTTATTTGATTCTCCACTGATTCTGTGAAACTGGCTTGATTACTTTCAGTTTATGGATGGGGGAGCAGAGGTTCAACATAGTTGGTATATAGCAAAACTCTGTTTGAACCCAGATTTCAGTGAGTCCCCAAATCATGCCCTTCCCAGGGCCATGCTGCCTACTGATACATCTGGATAAAGGAAATCAGAAAAATTGGTCAAGGATTTCCAGATATGACATTTGAGGTGCTGGTCCTGGCTGGTCACTCCCACGGCAATCAACTTGAGGTTGCTGTGGCTGATAACGGCGTTAGATAGATTTCTCCCTCAGCCATAAGCTTCTCCTCTCTGTGATCATTCTCTGGTTTTTGAGTATAGCCTCACTCTTGGCTACTTACCTGTGTGCTCTGACTTCTACCCTACCTCCTATGTCCCACCATAGTTTTTTATTTGCTGGATTTGCATTCTAACCAGCAAAGCCATATTGGTGACAGTTATTTGCTTCACTTATTTATTTCAACTTTGATCCAGTGTTTTGAATATCTAGCTATAATTTGAGGCATGTATAACCTTCTGAGAAAAGAGTCAGCAATTAAGATGTCAGCCTTGTCAGGATTCTGGAGCACTATGCTGATAGGTATTTGGAAATGATATAGATAGAACATATGCTAAAACCTTCTGGCATGTAAATATGTTGCTCTTTAACAGAAAGTTTCCAGGATTCAATAGTCAGCCTTTTGCAATGATTAAGGTAGTCTGGGCTGGATTCAGCCTCCCTTAGTAATTTTTTTTTATATATATATTAGAAAGGGAGGCAGTAGGTGGTATAAGGTAAAGTAGGTGAGCCTGAAAGTCAGACTGATTCAGACTCAAATTTTAATCCCACCCCTTACTGTCTGCATGTCCCTGGGCTTCACACTTTACCTCTTTGAGCTCTGGTTATCCATCTGCAAAATAGGTGTGATACCTACCTTATGGGATGGTTTGTAACACCCAATATGGTGCATAGCACAGGCCATCACTGAGCAAATATGAGTTCTTTTCATCTTGACTGGAAGATGATGCTTTCCAAAGTTCTTGTCTTCAATGAGTGCGTATATATGTACAGGAAGACTGATTAAGCCTTTTCTCACATAACACTGTTCTTCTTTATAGTCCTTTATCTGTTCCAACTCAAAGGAAGGTTTAAGCCCTCTCATTTCCTTGATACCTCTGCATGAGATAAGACTTGAACTCAACATACAACAGCTTGTTGGGTATGTTCCATACATCTGTTATGTGCAAGTGTTCTTCCTGCCGGATCTGGGGAGCAGTGAGAGTCACATTTTGCTAGTAGACTTAGCTATTGATGATTTCAACACAACATTTATCATGACATAGGGGATGCTTTTGAAATTGTGCAGGAAGCTGAAATGAGTAATGTGGCAAGTCAAGGCTCACAGCCATAGAAGGAACCACTTCTCGGCTGGGTAGGGAATGTGTTTCTTCTCAGACTCCTCTCTTCTGTGAATTCCATGCTCCCTAATAAAGACTGGCCTTTCCTACCAGGATACCTTGTTACAGTAAACTCAAGAGTTTTTGCCAGTGATGTCAAATGTGGCCACACAAAGGCTTACAGTTGATGAGTACAAACATAGCAAGGTTTTACCTTAATCAGCTCTTAGACATACTCACCAGTGTCTAAAACTTGTTAACTGTTCTTTTACTTTTAATTCAACAGCTATATAAGTGTTTTTATATAGAAGCCATACTTTTAAAATGAAAACATAATATTTTAATCACCAAATGAGGGAAGCCTTTCTCTCTACAGAAACATGTTTTAGAAAGGATCCTGTGTACTCTAAAAAAAATCATCTCATGAGACCAATTAATTAGATTAATAAAAAAGCTTTTAAATCATTTTAGTATTGAACTGTTAACTGTGTTCCAAAAGAAAATGTTCCTCAATCCAAATTTATAATTGTGCTTATTATTTTTCTAATTCAGCATCAAAAAACTAAGAAATGCATCATTTTAAAATCAGGAAGTACAGGGAACTGAGAAGAGACTGACTACCTTTCATTTTATGTTCCTCTTCTAATTGTCAATCTTGCTACTCATCAACTGCTGACACTAAATTTTCTGATGGCTTAAAGTCTAATAATAAAACTATGTTTTTATTTTTTTTCCAAGCACTTCTTTATAGACAGAAATAAATTAAAATTTGCCACTTTCAGCTCATAATTTGAAGCTCTAGAAATTGTCAGTATCAATATGGCACTCCTACAACATGACTTTAGGAGGCAAGAACTGTTGCATGAAGTCAGAAAGAGTATTCAGAAGTTTGTAAGTGCTTTCTGTCACTTTACTTGAAATTATTTGGTTTTTAAAAATCATCCTTATGAAATGAGCAGAGAAGCTCTTACTAATACAACTTTATAGATAACCAAACTGAATCTCAGCTTACGTGACTTGCACAAAGCCACATATTGACCTGCCTATGAATACAACACAGGCCTTTGTCCATTGATTTTTCCATCATCCCATTATCTGACTGAACTCCTTTAAGAGACTACATACTCCCATTCACATACTTTCCTTGTAAGAAGCAAGCAAGCTTTGTTCCTTGGTGGCCTGGACTTTAAACATGAATGGATAAAATCTATAACTAATGGATAGAATCTGCAACTAAGTATAGAGAAACTAAGACTAGTTCATAAATGCTTATGAATCCTTCTGTGTGTGTCTCTGTTTTCCTTTCTAATATTTATTTCTTTATATTTTTATTTTATTTTTGTAGAGATGGGATTTTGCCATGTTGCCTGGACTGGTCTCAAACTCCCTGCCTCAAGCGATCTTCCTTCCTCAGCCTCCCAAAGTACTGGGATTTACAGGTGTGAGCCACTGCACCTGGCCTTCTTTCCCTTCTTTAAGAGCATTTGAGTCTGTAGACAGATCACATCTTGTCATGTATGTCCGTTATGTGTTTCCTGTAAAACCTAAAGGGAGAGAGACTGAAAGCTGGTCTGTGGCTATCAGTTGTGCTGATGCCAGTTCAGTTTACAGATCTGGAAATGAATTGCTCATTTTAGGGACTTGAACAGGGCTGCGATCAGCCATTTCCAAGAATGATAGAATATACTAAAAGATTAAGCTGTAATCATGTGTTTGCTGGAAAATTTAAGACAGCAAAACTTAAATCTCATTCTGCTGTTCAATAGCCATCTAGGGAGCAGCATAGAAAGTGGACTACAATGTTGGTGTTTATGGAGAGAAGGCCCACTTTCTACCTTCTGGCTCTTGAACTTGGCGATTTAGTTGTTTGGAGCTTACTTGTTTCAATAATAAAGCACACTATCTATGAGTGTTGGAGCCTTCCTTTCCTATATGGGAGTTGTCTCCTTTGAGCGTAGGTGGTGGCCACTCACTGAAAATGTTATAGATGGGCTTAAAGCATTGGAGAAATTCCTTCCAGATCTTTGGTTCTGGAAACCCCCAAAGCATTATTCTATTTTCCTTTTTTACTTTTTGCAAATTTAGGTAACCTTGAAAAATATACTGAGTAGCTAGCTTCTATTTCCACAGCTCTGGCATGGAAATTTCTTACAGGCTAGAACTGCTGCTTAGATTGGTTGCTATGCAACCAGGAGAGGAGTTCACAAGCTTTGTCACAAGCCAGCAATCAAATTAGAGGCAATATTTTCTTTTATGTGTGTTCTCTTTTTGTCAACTTTTGTGTTTGATATTGTTTGTTTACATCTTTTGGGAAGTTTTTATTTGTAGAAATACCTTTTCCAGAGAAACTTTATTTGTTGAAGGCATTTTGGTTTGATCTTGCTACATTAAAAGGTGAGCTCCACCTCAAAGGCAGTAGGTATTGAATTAGACCTTGAAGAAAATAGAAGAGTTCTTATAAAAACGTGATGATGTCACAATACTGCTTTGGCTACTATCTTACTAAGAAAACATACATGTAGCTTTGCATTATTTCTACTGCTTATTTTTACTTATTGTGCACTTTTTGACATAAATCAGTGACTCGAAACCTACCGTGCCTTCGTCCTCTTGACCTTGAAAGTCATCTCTGAATACAAGATCATTTAAAACTTTATGGTCAGGATTTGTTCTGGCTGAATTCTTTGGAGCCATCTTTTAGTTAAATCCCTCTTAACAGATTTTGTCTTTCCAATACTAATGAGCCAGTTTTTAAACAAATGCTTGAATAAATGCTTGTAACCAATGTTTATATTTACATTATCTATTTTCAATTATACATGGATGTGTATTGAGTGAGGCTGAGGAGGGCACATCAGAACTGTTCACTGTATTCTTACAGGTAGACAAGCAGATATGGGGACACTAATATGAGACAGCTCTTGTCCAGTGTCCCAAAAGTGGAAAAGATAGATTGCAGAAACTACATATCAATTAGCTTGATACCAGTATCTGGCAAAATTGCAGTCTGGGTTCTTGAACTAATAGCTTGTAATTCCATAGCCACTGGATATGGGTTTTGGTAACTCGTTTGATGAAATATTTCTTGTGATAATCAACATTTCATTATGGTAATCTCTAATTTTAATGCTTTAGAAATAGCACTTAGCATTTTTTACTGCAAATAGCTTTCTATTTAAATTATTTGAAGAAATGAAACAACATTGAAACTGATGTAAATGGCTTTGAAATTCAGGGATATAATATTTGCATATAAACTTTATAATTTGCATTTCTCCCTCCTAATTTGGCCTACTATAGGAAATCCTTTTTGCTCTTTCGCCTTTTAAAGTCAATATGTAGCACTTCATTGCATTGCATGATGCCACACTCACATTTTAGGAAAGTGTGATTCAAAACATTCAGGATGAGCTGTCTTTACCGTTTGTGCCCTCCTAGAGCAAGTGAGGTTCTAGTTAGGGCCCTGTCACTGCTGGGGGATTGCATTTGCTATGTCAGTGTACTAATGGCTGTTGGAAAAAGGCCTGATACCTCCTCTTAGTTTCCAAACTCCTTTTGAGTTCTTCATAGAAAAGTGGAGAATGAACCATTTTAAATCAAACCATAAAGCACAAATTAGGGATGCTGATTTCTTTCACTTCTTCAACACACAAGCATTTGCTGAGTAGGGTCCTTCTTTGGTTTCAAGACAAGTGGAGCAGATACATTCTGCATCATGTACTGAACTCTCATTCTGTCCCCCTTCTTTTAGATCCCTTTAGCAGACTGATGAACCTATAAGAAGGAAAAATTTAAATGTGTAAAATGAAATATAAGAAATTATATTGAAATCATTATTGAAAAATTTAAAAATTGTGATAAACTATAGATTACTGTTGCATTAAGTAATGAAATCTAGGAGAGGGTCTAACACCAGCTATATTTTTGATCTCATGATGTTTTAGGTCATATCAGGAGATATCTGCCTAAATGTAATCTGTGAATACTACTGTGACTTGTATTGTGCTTGTGTTTATAATGGAAGGAAATGCAAGATTTTAGTGAGATGCCTGTGAAAATAAAGATGTACTTTTCCCATCCAAGTCTATCCACAGACCCATTTGGAGGGGTCCATATATCCCAATTTAAGAACCCCTGATTGCATGATCCCCATTGGCATAAAACATAACATTTAATATTAAAGTAAGGTTATGATATACCCTTTTCAAATGGTAAGATCTCTAGTGTTGGTATCCTTGGGGGATAATTCCAATGGATATATGTCACTCAAACTATATTAAGCATGCATATTAGCAGAGACAAGTGAGTTTCAAACATGCGTATTTTCCGTGCAGCCTAATTATCAATAGAATGGTAGATTTTTACAAAAGATGCCAAATGACTGGGCCTACTGCCAACCTTCCATTATATTGTGGAGGAAGGGTAAGAAATGAAGTCATAGTTTAAGTGGTGAAATTTCATCTGAAGAGGCTGTAAGTTACCAAGGGGAAATGTACCAACACGTTAGTAAATAATGCCAGTAGTCATATTGAAAATCTTCTGCGTAAATAATAATAATACTGATTTTATGGATTTTTTGTGAGAAATAAATGAGTTAATCCGTACATAACACTTAGAGTCATGCCTGACACATGGTAAGCCCTGTATTAATGCTACTCTTACTATTTGAGTGTAAGCTATTACTACTACATTTTACGAAAGTGATCCATCTATCTTTAAAGGAAGATTTCATGCACAAGCAAGTTTGTGCACACAGTCTTTTTATGACTGCATCTATATATGCTGTACTTCACCCTGAGCATATCAATAAATTTATTTGAGATTATTTCATATAGAATTGCCTTGTTTTTTAAAAAATAAACTTTGTCTTTTAGAATAATTTCAACCTTACTGAAACGTTGTAAATGCACTACAGAGTCTGCAGACTCCACGTCCAGTTTCCCCTATTGTAAACACCTTCTATTACCATGACACATTTGTCAAAATGAAGGAATCAACATCAGTACCACGTTATATTATATTAGCTAAACTCCACGCTCTATTCAGATTTCGCTAGTTTCTCCCTAATGTCCTTTTTTATTTTTTGGTTCCAGGATCCCCCCCATTATCCAGGTCTCCTGTAGCCTCTTCTCATGTCTGAGGGTTTCTCCGTTTTTTCTTGTTTTTGATGACCTTGATGGTCTTGAGGGATACTGGTTAGAGAGTTTGAATACCCCTCAATTTGAGAAATTTCTGGAATTTTTCTGATGGTAACACTGGGATTATGGGTCTTGGGAGCTTGACCACAGAGTCGAAGTACCATTCTTATCACTAATAGCAAGATTATCTGATGTCAACATGACTTACCATTGATGTTGCTAACCTTGACCTGAACAAGGCAACTTTTGCCATGTTTTGCATTATAAAATAACTTTTTTCCCTCTCTTTCCATACTCTGCTTTTTTTGTAACAAGGCAGTGAGTACAGCTGATACTCAAGGGGTGGGAAGTTAAATAAGGTCCTCTTCCTTGAGAGGGGGATGTTGGGTGTGTGTGTGTGTGTGTGTGTGTGTGTGTCTGTACATGTTTAATGACTTTGTAATCATCCATTGGACTTTACAAGACATGTGAAAGTCTATTTTTGACATCTATTAATTCTCCCCAGATAAAAATTAGGTTTAGAGTTCCAAAAGATGTTTCCCAAAATCTAACCTCTCCCTTCATACATATTTCTTATTTGGGGACACCTCTGTCTGGTTTCCCTGAAACTTCTTTATGTTTGTCTTAAAATAAGTTTCTAGTTTTTGTTTGTTTGTTTGTTTGTTTTTTCTGTTGTGCCTTGTGTAGATAGTTGAATTCAAAGTAAACAATGAGCTACTTTATTGGCTTTGTTCTCATCTATGTTCATAGATGAGGATGGCTAAGCTACTTACAGCAAATTATTTGATCCAGGTAACTAAATAATCAGTCCTTCATAGAGCTATGTTTTGAAATCATTAATATCTAAGCATGCTGTTGCCTTATCAAAGGTTAATATAACCTTGTAATGTAAAACTTCAGTATGCACTCACAAATTTTGGGGCTCTGATTATTTATTGAGCTTCTGCTATGTTCTCACCATGGTTTGGTGGAAAGACAAATTAGATGCCTGCTATGAGAAAGTTCTTATTTCTAGTGGGAGACACAGAGAATAAACACATTAAAAATTAATGGAAAAGATCATTTTAGAGAGTGGTAAGTGCTTTGAAGAAAAAAAACCAGAAAGCAGGGTGAAGTGCTAGTGAATTAGTTGGTCATAATGACTATTTAGGGACTGCTCTAAGTTTTGTGACCATGGAAGTCCTCAGGAGATGGCAGTTGAACTAAAGCCTGGGTATGCAGGAGCATCAGATGTGTGAACACCTGGGAGAACATTCAGCAAAATCTGGAGTTAGGAGTAGTCTTGGCAAATTCCAGGAATAAAGAGAAGGTCAGACACAAGTAGATTTTAAACAAATGTTGATTAAATTCAACCGAAAACAGTGTCATTGTCCAAGACACTGTATGAGTACAGAATCCTAAATTCTTCAGTATCTCCTAGCACTTGAAACAACTAAGACTAAAATCCAGTTAAAAGTAGGAGCTTTTGAGTCAAGTATTGTTTGCTACCTATATAATTTTAGGCAAGTCATTTAAGCCATTTTTCTGAGTTTACAAACTGGAGTTGTTTAAAGTCTGTTAGGGTGGACGGAAGGGAGTAAAAGAAAGAATGTAAAGTATTTAATATGGAATTTGGCACATTCTAATTATTTAATAAAATGGTTGCTGTACAAAAACAAAACAAAACAAAACAAAAAAACAAAGAGAAAGCCAGAGTTGTAGAAGAGAGGACAGAGAAGTAGAGAAAGGGTTACAGAGGAAGGCAGGGCCTGGTGCATGTGGGGGTTTACAGGCAAAGTTGAATTTTATATGAAATCTCTAGGTGGCTTTAATCAGAGGAGAGGGACATGAGTTTTAAAAGATGTGAGTGTTTTAAAATAATCTTCTAGCTGCTGTATGGAAAATGGATTACAGAGAGAGAAGAGGAAGCAAGAACACCAGTTAGGATATCATTGTGAGAGTCCTTGTGAGAGATGGATGATGGTTTGGACTAGGGCAGTAACAGTGACATGGACAAAAGTAGACAAATTGGGATATATTGTGCGGTTAGAACTGTTAGAATTAGTAGATGAATTGGAATAAATTATTGCGGACAAGAATCAATAGGAATGATAAGGTGATGATGTTATATAAACTGTCTCAAATAGAAATAATCTTTCATGTGAGTAATGTGAAAGTATTTGACTTTGTATTCTTAATTAATACTTTAAAAGAAGTGCGATATCAAATATCCACATTAACATACTAGGAAAAAGTTAGGGAGTCATATCCATTATAGCTTAATTAACATATCTAGTAATAGAAGAGAAACCTTGCTTACCAAGTTAGTGAGTTCTTAATTTTTACCATCTGATGAGTCTGTCGTAACTACCAAACACAGGTTAGGCTCAGTGGCTCATTCCTGTAATCCCAGCAGTTTGGGAGGCCAAGGAGAGAGGATCACTTGAGCTCAGGAGCTTGAGCCCCACCTGGGCAACACGATGAGACCTTGTTTCTATGGAAAAAAAAGTTAGCCAGGCATAGTGGTGTGTGCCAATAGTCCCAACTACTCAGGAGGCTCAGGTGGGAGGATTGCTTGAGCCCAGGAGGTCGAGGCTGCAATGAGCCATGTTTGTGCCACTGTACTCCAGCCTGGACAACAGAGCAAGACCCTGTTTCAACATGAACAACAACAACAACAACAACAATAACAACAACAACAACACAAATAGCTACCAAACACACAATGTTAAGACTTTGCCTTTAACAGTTAATTTCCAACTGAGGGATTAGCCTTCCTATTTATTTAATCATTAATCCTCAGGGAATTCTCATTTTAGTAATAATATTTCTGATGTAATGGTCACTGTGAATTGGTTTTATGTCATAATGATGTTACTATTTAGCAAAGCAGAATAGTTTCAATCATACGTTGATGTTTAACTTTGAGATTACTGAGGAAACATTTAATTTTGTACTGTTACTTTCACGCAAAATACTTTTTGATAAAGGGTTTTACAAAGCTTTCTTTGGAATGAATAACTAAATATAGTCACAATTTTGACATTTTGACTTATATCAAATACAGCAATTCATTTTATGAGGACTTGGAGTTTAATTTTATACAATTGCTTTGCTTTAAATTTCCAAGGTAGTCTTTTCTGTATAAAGAAACATTATTGTTAATATAACAAAACTTCATTAGTCAGGCTCAATTTAATATTTTAGATAAAGTGGGCAAGATAGGTATAATTTATTTTTGTATCCTAGAAAGAAGGATTTGCTAAGGAACTGAGGAGTTAAAGAGAAGGGAAATATTTGTCTCTTTAATCAAGTTTTAAAGAATATTGCATAAGTATATGGATATCACCAAAGCTAAACAAAGGGATGTTGTTGATATGCTGTATATGGCTCTTGTCTGATTATTAGGGCAGGTGTAACTGTACTTTAATTTGATAACACTCAGCTAACTTAGATTGTGCTACGGTGTAACAGATGTTCCTGCATGCCCAGTTGTTGTTCTTTTTTAAAGAATAAGATGCTATAAGTTGAAACGGATTTCTCTATCATAACCTGTTAGTTTCAAACAAAGAATTCTGCCCAAATTTATTATTAGGAATATAATTAATTCTATGTATTGAATATTCTTTAGCATCACCTCACCAAAAGTATTAGAAGTATTTTAGTATGTGAAGTCCAGAAAAAGGAACCAAGCTTCGTGAACCACTGTAGAATATACACTTTAAAATTATGAAAATAAGAAGAAATATGTAAACTTGCTTCAGTCCTTATAAGAATATTTTGATATTTTATCTTGTTATTCTTAAGAAATGATAGCAGTTCCTGTGGCTCAAGGAGATTTTATTCTCCTTGAGTTAACAAAAAACAAAACCAAAAATTGGCATTTGGAATCATGTTGATCCTTTGATTACATTGCTTGAACAAAGAGGAAAGAAAGCTCTGTTGAAATTCTTGCGAAGTTCCATGGCATCCAGCATTTGAACTGATTCTTCAAGGGTATGTAGAATTTAATTTAAACAAAAGGAGATGACAAGAAGCCTTGGGGGAAGTGAAGGAGGTGGGAAATGACAGCACTCATTCTGGCCTGCCCAGGGATTGTGCCCCCATTGCTTGACTGGTCACTGGGAAGTTTGAAAGGAACCCTGAACAGAGAGGCTGCTAAATACATACAGTAGTATAGATGGACAACACATTTGCATGTTGATTTGCATACAGATTACTAATGTGTATTTGAATCAATTAAACAAGACAACAGAATCCCATAAGCTACATTCATGTTATGATATCTCGGCAGTCTGTTTTATTTACTTCCCATCTCATTTGTAATTCCTAATCTGACTGCTGCAGATCAAAAGAAGAAAGAACATGTGTGGTAGGAGGGAGAATTCGTAGGGATTCCTCTGGCTAAATGTTGATAGACATCTCTGAGAAGAGCTTTTGGTTTGTAGTCTCCGGGTCTAAGAGTCTGTAAAAGAACAGTTGATTTAATGGTTTCTATTTTTTTACATTTGGGGCTTGCTTTAGTGGAGGGGAATGCTAAGAATTTTAAAGAATACATTTAAATAACTGCATTTTTTAAATCAGGAAAATTTCATACTGATTGAATCTTTTGTGTGGTATCAGTACAAATCTTTTATGTGGTATGGATTCAATTTTTTATGTAAATAGTCTTTCTATAATTTACTGATTTAAAAAACTTGGTTTCTTTTAAATATGATTTAATTTTTGGATTTCTAATGTCCCAGTCTACTGAAAGTTTGTAAGGGAACAGGTGATTTCATGCTTCTGTTTTCTTATTTAGGGGCATTCACATTAGTGATGGGAATCCTAAAAGAGTTTCAAAGATTACATTTAAATAGTTGGATTTTTTAAAAATCAGGAGAATTCTATATTCAGTGGATTCTCTGATATGAATTAATTTTTTGATTTAAGTAGTCTGGTAATTTACTTGTTTCAAAAATGTACTTTTGTATATTGGATTTGCTTAAAGTGAAACGTGTCTGATATACTATTGACTTTATATTAAGACCATTAAAGTATCCAGTGGACAAATCTACTGGTACTTCTCAACATTTATTCTCAAATCCTATCAGATTTAGTGGATAGGCAATCTGGAAAATTTTTTTCTGACACAATATTAAAAATAAGTTTATTCTGCCATAGTGTATAGTAAGGTAATGGCTGAAACTGCATATGGGACTGTTTCCATGTTTGATTAGGGCATGCATATTTGACATATAAAATATTGTTCTTATTAATGTTCATAGTAGTGGATTTATTTGGGTAAATTTTAATTTCAGTGTTGGTGATTTCATTATTGTTGAGTGTTCAGCCATTTCACAGCTTGTTAAAGATCTATTTCAAGCATTTGTTTTTCCTTCAGCACAGTTTCCCAGTATCTAATTATTAAAGAGAACACACAATATGTAGAATAAATTCACATGTGCAAAACTGACATTCCAAGAAGTGTTACATTCTTATTTGTATCACAGTCTTATTCATGTCAGGTAAAATCCACATTTCTCAAATCTCTCTTCTTTTCCTCACTGAGCCTGTTAGCAGGGATGCTGTACATGATACTGCAGGCATGCTGTTAGGAATATTAAAAAGGTTAAGAGTCTCAAGCTGAAGAATTATGGGGAAAGGATTCAGTGTGAAGTGTCAATCAGTCCTCTCGTGCCTTTCTTTTTTTTTTCTTTTTTTTTTTTTTTTTGTTTTACTTTCTTGTTGGCAATATCTTGGGGAAAATGAAACTACCTTTGCAAAATTATGATAGTGAGAAAATCTGTCATAGGAAAATTATGACAGTGAAAGAAATCTCACCTAACCAACTCCATCTTGCTTTTAATCATCAAGCTACCCTTGTTCATTCCTGCTTGCAGGCAAACTAACTTTGGGAAGAATTTAGTTCACAGTTTAACTTTGAAACAAAGATGATAACAGTTCCTCCCTAAAACAAACCCCCTTCTTGTTTGGAGACCAGACCTCCTTTTAAAAACTAACAAATTAGCCACAAGATCGGAAATTACAGCTCAGGAGTCATACAGCCAGAGACTACAAAATTTCTAACTACTCCAGTTGCTCTTATAGGTAACATTGTTATTGTAAAATGTAAGATTGGTGTTTGAGGTATTTTTCAGACCCTGCATACTAATAGACCAACTGGTGCCATCTGGACTAGTAAACTGGCTCATCTGGTCTTGTGGCCCTAACCAGGAACTGACTCAGTGCAAGAAGACAGCTCCAATCCCTATGATTTCATTTCAACATAACCAATCAGCATTCCCCATTTCCTAATGGCCGCCCGCCAAACTCTCTTTCAAAATCCCTAGCCTCCGAGTTTTTGTGGAAGCTGATTTGAGTAATAGTAAAACTCCAGCCTCCTGTTTGGTTGGCTCTACATGTATTACACTTTCACTATTGCAATTCTCCTATCTTGATAAGTTAGCTCTCCTTGGGCTGTGGGCAGGAAGAAGCCACGGGACAGTTGCAAAAATGTGAAGCTCTTTTACCTGCCACCGTTCATCAATTTTTTTAAAAAAATTGATTTTCCAGGGACTTGTTTGAGTTGACAGGTTCTGTGCTTCATATCAAGGTCTGAATATGTTATTTCTTTTTCTAGAATGTTTCACTCCTTCAGACACCGTAGACTTAAGTGGATACTTACCTTGTTGGAAGTAACAATAATCTAAAGGATCCCATTAAGTGAGAATCAGTCTGAAATTGCTAATGGTTGCCTGAAAAGAACGGTCATCATTCCCTGCAAGGTGATTATGAGGAAGCCAGAGAACATGTGTTTCTCAGGCAAAACCAGCAGGACTAACCCTTGTAAACCTCTTAAAGACCTCATCATAGTGAAACTATTGTTATAACATAGTAATAGTTCACAAAGGAATGCCTGTAAAAAAAAAAAAAAAAAAAAAAAAAA
>NW_016816905.1:1730551-1762801 GCF_001698545.2 Rhinopithecus bieti
AAAAAAAAAAAAAAAAAAAAAAAAAACATTGCTATGAATGTAAATTTTATGCAGATTAATTACAGATCACAAATGGCAAAACTCATAAAAAATTTTCTGTGTCTGCATTTTACTTTTCTTATATACATATTTTCACATATAGTCGTGTGTGTGTATGTGTGTGTAAAAGAGGCATATATCTTTATCCTTATAGTTGAAATGCAAAAGTATGATACTAAGTTAACATTAATTTGCAAAATGTTATTAAATGTAATGAATGACTAAATAATATATTTTTGAAAGAATAAGACTGGAAAGAATCAGGTACATATTGTTATCCAGACTTTTAGAAGAAGTTCATAAAGTCTTGAACTGAAAATGTATTTATTTTAGAGAAAGCCCCGAAGGACCAAGTAGCGTACACCGTATTATTAACTGTTGCCTAGTATGATGGGTGTGAAAGCTGTAGTCCAGGGATTAGCCTTAGATTGTGTGAGCCTTTTTTGTGGCTATAGTCCCTGCTATAACAATCTTTACAAAGAAACATTGAAAGGATTATAGGGAAAGATATAGAAAGGTAGGTAGAAAGATTTCTATATGGGTGGATGAACAGGGAAAGAGAGAGGAAGAAGAGAAACTGATTATTTTAATTTTTTCTCACATTTTGTATGAAAATTAAAACAGAGAATTCTTTAATAAGTTTTGGTTCTATAAATCTCTTCTACGAATATCAGTCATTTGCCTAGTGCAATGATGTAGGGAAGGAAGCTTCAATGGGACTATGTAAACATGTGAGTTATCCTAATTTGCAGTTTAGAGCATGTGGAAAATAGGTATTGGTTCCAGGCCATCTATTTTTAATGTATAAGTATGTGCTTTCACTGTAACTGCTTTTAAGTCAAAGTTTACAGGAAATTTCACTCACAGAAACCCATGTAGACACCTTCATTTTCCTGTTTGTAGCTTTTTTTGTCAGCAGAAAAATTAATGCATTAAAACTTGAGTGAGACAACCATCCACTTCACCACAGTTCCTTTGAACAGGAGGTATTTTTCTTAGAACACGTCCATCAAAATTACCTTTAGTACATATTTAATTTTCTTATAGTAAACACACATTTGGCCTCCTAGCCTCAAAGGCCCTAAAGGAAATGAATAAACATTGTTAATACTTTTAGAAATATTGAGAATATCCAGAAAGCAATAGAAACCTCAAAGGTCATGATTAAAAAAAAAAACATTTTCCTAATTATGGATTAAAATGTTTTATTTGCTACATGAAAACGATATGGAGGCTATTTGTCCTAAAACTGCCTTTTATTATTCTGTATTACCTGCCCTTAAGTACTTAATTCTCTTTATAGTGAGTCCTTTGAGATCAAGGCAAGATATGCTGGGATAGAAATCCATAGATAACATTTTACATAAGGCAATAATTCATATGTTTTGATTAAAACAAATTTCTTTACTTTTTGGCGGGACGGGCACGGAATGTTTTAAAAGGGTGAGGGAAAATGGTCATCAGTTCCTTGGATTTGGAGGACCTATGGTAATAAGAGTTAATTAATAGGTGCATAAAGATCCTTAAGATTAATGTTATATTCACTTAAATATCAGTTATCTTTCTAGCCACTGCTAATTATCTTTCAGGTAGCCCTTGGCAACTCTAAAAATTTCTATGTGATATTGATCTCATCAAAGACGTAGGGGTCATTCATGCCTCTTGACTAACAGAAATTCGAAGTAGGTTTTGAAAAGAGGGAAACAAAAGGAAAAGAGTTTTCTTTCTACCCCTTCTCTCCACCAGGATCTGGGTCTTAGAAAGAAGATTAGGGCGTGTTTTCTTTGGATTTGTTGTGGAATGTTACTTTCAGCTGTAACGTCTTGTTATATGTAGCCAGTCAACAGCTCAAAGAGCCTACCAGAACCATCAGGAGGAGTGTGTGAGGGGAACACTCTCAAACTCTAGTCTGTCTTGAAGTAATTCAGTCTAGATTTTTTTTTCTGTTTTTGAGATGGAGTCTCACTCATCACCCAGGCTGGATACAGTGACACAATCTCAGCTCACTGCAACTTCTGCTTCCTGAGTTCAAGTGATTCTTCTGCCTCAGCCTCCCGAGTAGCTGGGATTACAGGTGACTGCCACCACGCCTGGCTAACTTAATTTTTGTATTTTTAGTAGAGACAGGGTTTCACCATGTTGGCCAGGCAAGTCCTGAACTCCTGACCTCAGGTGATCTGCCCACCTTAGCCTCCCAACATGCTGGGATTACAGGTGTGAGCCACCATGCCCAGCCAAAATTTCTATTAACTCAGTTATTCAATTCAATTATTAACTTAATTCCCCTACAATCTCTCCGTGCCTTACTTCACATGTAGTAGGCTGGTTATGGTGTGCACTCAGGGATGGTGATCTTTGTGTTTACTGTCTAGTTCATTGTCCTATACATTCTATAATCTGAAATCAAAATATTGTTCTTGGTTGCAAACAAGAAATTGATTCTGGCTAACTTTGTTTTTTTTTTTTTCTATTTTTTCTTAGATTTTTAAATTATTAAAAAAAGTTTGTGGGTACATAGTAGGTATGTATATTTATGGGGTACACGAGATGTTTTGATACAAGCATTCAATGTGAAATAAGCACATCATGGAGAATGGTATATCCATCCCCTCAAGCACTTATCCTTCAAGTTACAAACAATCTAATTACATTCTTTGTTATTTCAAACTATACGATTAAGTTATTATTGACTATAGTCACCCTGTTGTGCTATCAAATAGTAGGTCTTACTTATTCTTTCTATTTTTTCGTACCTATTAACTATTCCCACCTCTCCCCCAAGCCTCCACTATCCTTCCAAGTCTCTGGTAATCATGCTTCTGCTCTCTATGTCTGTGAGTTTAATGGACTTGATTTTTAGATCCCACAAATTAGTGAGAACATGTAATATTTGTCTTTCTGTGCCTGGCTTATTTCACTTAACATAACGACCTCCAGTTCCATCCACATTGCTGCAAATGACTGGATCTCATCCTTTTTATGGCAGAATAGTACTCCATTGTGTATATGTACCACATGTTCTTTTTCCTTTCATATGTTAATGGATACTTAGGCTGCTTCCAAATCTTGGCTATTGTGAACAGTGCTGCAACAAACATGGGAGTGCAGATATCTTTTCAATATACTGATTGCCTTTCTTTCGGGTATATACCCAACAGTAGGATTGCTGGATCATATGGTAGTTCAATTTTTAGTTTTATGAGGAACCTACAAACTGTTCTCTACAGTGGTTGTGATTCTGGCTAACTTTAGCAGAAAAATCATCCATTTGAAGAATATTTACTTGAGCCTGGGAGGTCAAGGTTGCAGTGAGCCGTAATTGCTCCACTGCTCCACTGCACCACTGCACTCCATGGCTGACAGAGCAAGACTCTGCCACAAAAAAAAATTAAAAATAAAATAAAAAATGAAGAATGTTGGGTAGCTTGCAGATTTGAATGGAAGCCTGGAGAACAAGGCTTGGAATTATGGCAGGAGCAGAAGAATGTGGCAAGCTAAATAATACAGCCAAGGTCATGCCCCAGAAAATGTCCACTTAGGACTTTACTAACGGAGCTGGTCATGATTGCTGCTGAACACCAACCCCAGTCATGACTTTTGTGATAACCTGCTGCTGCCCCTGTGTTTTGTGTCTCTTGCTCTCTGGCACACACATGTCGTTTGAGGTATCTGGGATAACTGCTAGGTTTTCATCACCTTTCTGCATGGTGTCTTCAATGTCATTAACTACAGTTGGCCCTCTGTATCCACAGGTTCTGCATTCACGAATTCAACAAACTGTGGATTGAAAATATGTCAGAAAAATAAACAATAGAAAATAACAACACAACAATAAAAGTACAAATAAAAAACCAATACAGTATAACAACTATTTACATAGCATCTACATTGTATTACGTATTATAAGTAGTCTAGAGATGATTTAAAGTATGCAGGAACATGTGAGTAGATTATATGCAAATACTATGCTGTTTTGTAGAAGGGACTTGAGTATCTGCAGATTTCCCAATGTCCATGTCTGCTAAATGGCCACAAGGACCTTTGAGAAGGGCTAGGCAACAGACTCATGAACTATATTTATGATGTTACTGCAGATATATATAAGCATTCTTTATGTTGTTCTTCACTTTTAAGTTGATCTTAAAAACATAGTAAACTAGAACCATTACATCTGAAACACTCAGTCCCAATTATTTGTGTGGGTTGACTGGCATTTCCATTTATCTTCAGTTTTCTTTTCAAGTAGTTCCCAAATAGCCTCATAAAGAAGTAAAGTGAATGAGATGAAATTAATTTTAATAACATATTTTAATCTAATATACTCAAAATATTATCATTACAACGTGTAGTAAGTATGAGTAACTATTGAAGAGATATTTTACATGTTTTTTCATACTGAGTCTTCAGTGTCCAGTGTGTATTTTACATTTACAGCACATCCCTATTCACACTCAATGCATTTCAAGGGTGTAATCCCCACATATGACTGGCGGCTACTATTCTGGATAGGGCACGGCTAAATTATGTTACTGGATTCCAAGAGTTGGCCATGAATTCTTTGGTAAATAGTTTTGGACTGTTCTCAGATCTTCACCTGGAAGGAGAAATACAGAAATAGAATAAATCAAACTTGTCTAAAGTGTATTTTCATTATGCGCTTTTTATAAAGTATATCCAGAGTAAACATAAAAAAAGAATTTGTGGCTCAAAGACTACACCTACTCTTTTTAGAAATCCGAGTAGCAGCCAACAATTATTAGGGAGGGGCAAAATTATGGAAATTGAAAGGAAGGCTATATCTTTAGTTAGGATTGGTTGAGAGGAAAATCAATAGCAATTTAGCAATACTGAAAGGAAGTTGGTTGAAATAGCACATTTAAAAAATGGTCATGATAAATTATCCATAATAGCCAATGAAATCTTTTTCCATGTAAGACCTTTCAGAATGATAATTGTTGAAAGGAAAGAATTACAAGATTATTTTCTGATTGGGCATACCAATGCCTTTTTTTCTTTAAACTAGTTTCATTGTCTTCTGTGGAATGAAGGCATTGCCACGGAGATTAAGGTGCTCTCTTCTTTCATGCTATCTGATGCCAGAGTTTTATCCTGCTTCAAGCCACAGTCATCTGTGACTTCAGTTGTCATCCACATGGTTAATGAGCCAAGTCAATGTGCTACCTTGAACTTGAAAAAGGTCTATCAGTAACTTAGTTTATTATAACAGGCAAAAAATAAACCATGTTTATATGATGCCATTGCATATAGAAGATACATAAATATGTACTAGGCATTTGGATTTTGGGATCAGACTTATTAAGAGCTCATATGAGATTGATACTGTTTTTTTATTTTGCCTAAACATTTTATCAGGGAAAATTTCATATATGTGCAAAATTAGAATAAGATAATTAACCTCCATGTAACCTTGAGTCTAGCTTCAACAATTTTAACTGGTAGCTAATTTCTTTTTTATCTGTAACTCTATCCCCATTTACCCAAAAGTAGAATTTTAGAATCATTGACAATCCATAAGTAGTTTCAGTATCCTTAATAAAATACTACATCACACCAACAATTTAAGAATCTTAATGTCATCAAACATTACATGTTTGTATTTCTGAAATTATCTTTTTTAGAATAATAGGTTTGTTTGAGTCAGGATGCAATCAAGATGTACATGTTGCCTTTGGTTGATAGGCTTGTCTCTTAATCAACAGACCTCCTCCTTCTCCCCTTTCCCCCTTGTAATATATTTTTGTTCATTTGTTTTGGTGTTTGTTTTTGAGACAGGGTCTCACTCTGTCATCCAGGCTGGAGTGCAGTGGCGCGAACATGGCTCACTGCAGCCTCAACCTCCTGGGTTTAAGCCATCCTCCGAGTTCTGCCTCCTGAATAGGGACTGTAGGCATGTACAACCATTCCTGGCTACATTTTTTTATTTTCTGTAGAGACAAGTTCTCACTATGTTGCCCAGGCTGGTCTCGAACTCCTGGACTGTCTCAGTCTCCCATAGTGCTGGGATTATGGGCGTAAGCCACCTCACCCAGCCCCCTTGTAATATATTTTTTGAGAGAATTAGGTAATTTGTTCTTAGAATTTCTCACAGTTTAGATTTTGCTGGTTGCATCCCGGTAATACTGGTATCATGTGCCTCTATCTCCTGCATTTCTTGTATAATTATAATAATAAGTAAACTGAGAAACAGACCGGGTGTGGTGGCTCATGCCTGTAATCCCAGCACTTTGGGAGGCCAAGGTGGGTGGATCACTTGAGGTCAGGAGTTCAAGAACAGCCTGGCCAATATGTTGAAACCCTGTCTCTACTAAAAATACAAAAATTAGCCAAGCATGGTGGCACTCACCTGTAATGCCAGCTGCTTGGGATGCTGAGGCAGAAGAATTGCTTGAACCCGGGAAGCAGAGGTTGCAGTGAGCCGAGGCCACGCCATTGCTCTCCAGCCTGGGCAACAGAGTAAGTATCCATCTCTAATAATAATATTATTAATAATAAGAATAATAAGAAGAAACTCAACCAGATTTATATTTATTTGTTTATTTTTTGCTAGAAATATGTCATAGATGCTGTTGTGTGCTTTCCTTTAGAAACACATACTGTCTAGCCATCTCTCTTTTTGTGATGTTAACATTGGTGAACATGTTTGTGCATTATTAGCTTGGACCATCCATCCATTATAAAGTTCCCCATCAAATTTTCAGCTAATGGGTTTAGCAGCCATTGATGATGATTGTTTTGATCCATCATTTCAGTAGGATCACAAAAATTCTAAAACTGTCATTCTTTCTTAATTTATTACCTGGAATATTTTGACATAGAAAACCTTGCCTTTATCAACAATTTGGTTACTTTGAGGTACAGTTGCTAAAACAAAGATAGGATTAATCTTTGATTTTTTCCTTATTTAATAGTTTGGTTGGTTGGTTCCCTGAGGTATCCTCCAAAGTTAAATAATGTTTTGGGGTATTTTTTAAAGTATTATTATAATTTCTGGATTTAAACATATTAAATGTATTTTAATCCATTCTATCTATTACTGTTTTTGATGCCTCACTCTGGCTATTTGGAAGCCTCTTTAAGTTGGCACTGAGTCCTTTTAACATGACTGCAGTGGATTTTGACAGCTTCCTTGCTTTCTGTAGAGCCAAGATGTTCTAGGCTCATCTTACATTTCTCTGCTCCAGATCTTGACTCCAGATCTTGAATCAGCCATTTCTACAAGGTTTCTAGAGGTGAATAAATGCTTTTAGAGACCGCACCTGGGCATCTCGAGTTTTAAGCTTTAGGAATTTTTAATTGGAGTTTGTATTAGTTATGGAAACTCTAATGAAAGTAGCCATAATTTCAGTGGCTTAATGTAATTCAAGTTCATCTTCACCTAATGATTTGGTTAGGCTTTGTATCCCCACCCAGATCTCACCTTGAATTGTAATCCCCAGGTGTTTAGGGAGAAACCTGGCAGGAGGTGATTGGACCGTGGGGGCAGTTTCCCCCATGCTGTTCTCGTGAGAGTGAGTGAGTTCTCACAAGATCTGATGGCTTTATAAGTGTTTGATAGTTCCTCCTACACATGCTTTCTTCTCTCTCCTGCTGCCATGGGAAGAAAGTCCTTACTTTCCCTTCCCCTTCCACCATGATTGTAAGTTTCCAAGGCCTCCCCAGCCATGCAAAACTGTGAGTCAATTAAGCATCTTTCCTTTATAAATTACCCAGTCTTGAGTATTTCTGTATAGCAGTTTGAAAATGGACTAATACACCTAATATATTGGCAGACAGTCTTCCATGCAGTAATTTGCAGACCCAGAAGCCTTTTATCTTACAGCTACCATAACCCCTAGTGGCTCAGAATCCTGTCCTTTCAGTGGAAAAATACAAAAAGGAAAGTGGACAGATACCTACTTTTTAACTACTTTGTTCTGGAGGTGATACAAGTAATTTCTACTTTTTATTAGTGAGAATTAGTCATGTGGTCCCACTTCAAAGCAACATGGTACTAAATGTAGCCCCTGGCTGCAATATCTACGGTATAGATATTGTACATTGTATAGAATACACATTGTACAATATATTATAGAAGCAGAGCACACATCTTGGTTGGATGTCAAGCTCTCTGCCAGAGACCAGCTCTTCTGTCACTGCAAATCATGTGCCCTCCCCTACTCCTCCAGAGTCAATCCAAAGTCTTAGATGGTTATTGCATCTGGCTCAAGGTATAGTATCTTCCATCACATTGAATAAATATATAGTGGTGGGGTAAAGACAGGCAACCACAATAAAACTGCCATTTGGAAAAATGAAGGTGAGCCACAGCTATCATCCCTGGTCCATAGAAATTTTGGGCTACTGTTGGGTATATATTATGAGGTGCTTCTGCTCTGACATTGAATAAAATTTCTTGATTAGGCTCAAATTCTACCCTCTGAGAGCAATTCCCTGCTGATTGCTCTCTGTAGCCCTTGTCATTACTCTGGAAAATTCTTTCTCATCCATTTTCATCCATGTTCACATTTAAAGTGATTGTTGAAGACTGTACCATCTTTGGAATCTATACATCTCTTGCTTTCTGCTTCCTACCTTTGCAAGTTTGAAGGTAACTTTGGAAATTCTAAGGTTTTTTTTCTCTTTTTTGACACTCAAAATGTCAAAGTCTTTTTCTTTTTTTTGAGATGGAGTTTTATTCTTGTCATCCAGGCTGGAGTGCAATGGTGTAATCTCAGCTCACTGCAACCTCTGCTTCCTGGGTTCAAGCAATTCTCCCGAGCAATTCAACCCTTAGCCTCCCGAGTAGCTGGGCTTACAGGTACCTGCCACCATGCTCAGCTAATTTTTGAATCTCTAGTAGAGACGGGGTTTCACCATATCAGACAGGCTGGTCTTGAACTCCTGACCTCAGGTGATCCACCCACCTTGGCCCCCCAAAGTGCTGGGATTACAGGCGGGAGCCACTGCACCCAGTTTAGTAATACAATTCTTCACCTTGGTACATGTCTAATCTATATCCTTCCAGTTAATTCCATTTGCCAATAACCTCACCCAAAGGTCTGTCAAGGTATAACTACCAATCCTTATTGTTTCCTTTACTTCCTAATTCCCTTGGCTATATCTCTCATCTAGAGCAGCTATTATATGTTACCTGAAGTGATAGGGAGAAGGGCATATTCTTAATCTGACCTTTGTTCCAGAACTAAATCTCAATGGGTTTTGTCCTTCAAAGTGTTCTCAGTATCCTATCTTACTGTCTGGGGTCTTTGGGGGCACTCAGCCTTTTCACTTCTGCAAGTCCCCAAATTTCTTAATCCTATACTTAAACTTTCTCGTAATTTTTGCCTAAGCTCATCTCTTGCTTCCAAAACTTTCCCAAATGTTGACAATAACAACCAATATACATAAAACTTACAGGCACAACAAGCATGCAGTCTGCCTTTCAAGTTACTGTAGGCCAGGTTTACCAAGTATTTCACCAACGGTGTACATCAAGACTCTAACTCTCCAGCATGCAACATCAATTTCCTTGCTGCCCGACTGCTAGGCCAATTTTAGATATTTGTTAGGCAGGATCTCGCTTGAAGATACTAATTTCAGTATTTGTTAGGGTAATGCTGGCTGCTGTATTAGGGACTGTCACAGGATCAGAAAATTTTAGAACTAAAACGGGACTTTAGAGATCCTGAGGTACATCCAATGTCCCTTCATTTTAGGAATTGGAAGCCACATGGGAAAAGGCTGAGATTTGTCCAGAGCCACATAGTGACCTTGAGGCAGCACATCTACCAGTCCCACTGGGCTTTGTTGACCTTGGCCTCTTCAGCCCTTTGCTCAGCTCTGGCACATACTAGAGACTTAATGAATATTCGTCAAACTGGATTGGGAATGTGTAGGTCTAACTGTATGAAGACATCATTGAGTTTCAGACTAAAAGAGAGGAAGGAAGGAAAATTCAGGAAACAATTGCAACTTCAGTAGAAATGCCTCAGGAGAGGTGTAGATTAGAGGAACTACATGGCTTTGTTATGTGTATTTTATACTCTTTCATGCTTTTCATTTTTTTGTTGTTTTCATTAGGAGATGGGGTCTTGCTCTATTGCCCAGGTTGAAGTGCGGTGGTGCAATCATAGCTCGTTGCAGCCTCAAACTCCTGGCTCAAGTGATCCTCTCGCCTCAGCCTTCTGAGTAGCTGGGACTACAGGCACTTGCCACCATACCTGGCTAATTTTAATTTTTTTTTGGTGGAGACAGAGTCTTTCTTTGTTGCCTCAGCTGGCCTTGAACCCCTGGCTTCAAGCAATCCTTTGCCTTGGCCTCCCAAAGTGCTGGAATTACATCCATGAGCCACTACACCCAGACTCATGCTTATTGTTCCTTCCATAATCAAAATGCTAAGGACATTTTGATGACATAGTTTTGACACCAGATAGCTATTCTGATGTCATGTTAATAATAAGCCATTTGCTATTTAGCTTAAAAACAACCAAGTAATTGGTCCAGCATATGTACCTCTTAACCGTAATTCCCAATCTTCCTCTCACCTACCTCTGAAATTCTGGTGAAAAGTGGAGGTAGAGAGAGGTGGTCATAATTAGGATGAGATGGGCTAAGGTTAAGGAAAGGGATGGTTTAAGATAATAAGAACCATCATCTTTTAAAAAATGACACATAATCATACATATTTTGGGGGTACAATGTGATGGTTCCATACATGTGTAAATTGCGTAAAGATCAAATTAGGAAAGCTAACATATCATCACCTTAAACATCACTTCTTTATGATAAGAGCATTTAAAAAACCTCTCTGTAAGCTATATTGAAATATATAATACATTGTTCTTAACTCTAATCATCATACTATGCAATAAACTACCAGAACTTATTACTCCTATTTAACTATAGCCAATCTCTCACTATCCCCCTTCCCTCTTTTCTTCGCTATCCCTGGTAACCACTATTCTACTCTCTACTTCTATGAGAGTAACTTTTTAGATTCTACATATGAGTGAGATCTCACAGTATTTTTCTTTCTGTGCCTGGCTTATTTCACTTCAGGTAATGTTCTCCAGATTCGTCCACATTGCTGCAAATGACAAGATTTCATTTTTTTAATGGCTGAATAGTATTCCATTGTGCATGTGTACCACAGTTTATCCATTTATCTGCTGATGGATACTTAGGCTGATTCCATATCTTGACTATTGTGAATAGTGCTGCAATGAGCTAGGAGTGCAGATATCTCTTCAACATACTGAATTTATATCCTTTGGATATATACCCAGTAGTGGGATTGTTGGATCACATGGTAGTCTTATTTTTAATTTTTGAGGAACTTCCCTATTGTTCCTTCCTCAATGGCTGTACTAATTTAGAGTCCTACCAGCACTCTTTTCTCCACATTTTCACTCACACTTGTTTCTTTTGCTATTCTGATGGTGGCCACTCTGACTGGAGTGAGGTAATAAGATCAAACAAAAAAGCTTCTACACAGCAAGGGAAAAAGTCAACAGACAAAAAGACAACCTACAGAATGGGAAAATATATTTGCAAACTATACGTCTGAAAAGGGGCTCATATCCAAGATATAGAAAGAATCAATATATTTATATTTTATATAATATATTATATAAAAAATGTATTTTAGGAATCTGAAGCTAACATGAGAAAAGGCTGTGGCTTGTCCAGAGCCACAGAGTGACCCTGAGGCAGTACATCTGCCTCAAGTCCCACTGGGCCTTGGTGACCTTGGCCTCTTCAGCCCTTTGCTCAGTTCTGGCACATATTAGAGGCATAATGAATGTTGGTCAAACTTGAATTGGGAATGTGTACAAATCTAATTATATGGGGGCATCACTGAGTTTCAGACAAAAAGAGAGGAATGAAGGAAACTTCAGGAAACAACTGGAACTTTAGTAGAAATGCCTCAGAAAGACGTACTGCCTCGGATGGATGTACTGCCTCAAGGTCACTTTGTGGTTCTGGACAAGCTGCAGCTTTTCTTTATTATTATTATTATTATTGTGTATCTTATTATTATTATACTTTAAAAGTTCCGGGATACATGTGCAGAACAATGAAGTTTTGTTACATAGTAACACGTGCCATGGTGGTTTGCTGCACCCATCAACCCATCATCTACATTAGGTATTTCTCCTAATGCTATCCCTTCCCTACCCCAACTCCTGACAGACCTATGTGTGATGTCCCTTCCTGTGTCATGTGTTCATGTTGAACCCCCACTTATGAGTGAAGAACTATGCTGTGATTGGTTTCTGGTTCCTGTGTTAGTTTGCTTGAGAATGATGGTTTCCAGCTTGCCTCCATGTCCCTTGCAAAGGACATGAATTCATCCTTTTTGTGTGGCCGCATAGTATTCCATGGTGTATATGGCCACATTCTTGATCCAGTCTATCATTGATGGGCATTTGGGTTGGTTCTCAAGTCTCTTGCATTTTGAATAGTAAGCTGCAGTCTTGTTGGCTTCCAATTCCTAAAATATATTCCAACAACTCAACAGCACAAAAGCAAATAACCTGATTAAAAAATGGGCAAAATGGCTGGGCACCATGGCTCACGCCTGTAATCCCAGCACTTTGGGAGGCCGAGGCGGGTGAATCACAAGGTCAGGAGTTCAAGACCAGCCTGGCCAAGATGATGAAACCCCATCTCTGCTAAAAACAAAAAACAAAACAAAACAAAATGAAAATTAGCCAGGCATGTTGGCAGGCACCTGTAATCCCAGCTACTTGGGAGGCTGAGGCAGGAGAATCACTTGAACCCGGGTGGCAAAGCTTGCAGTGAGCTGAGATCGCGCCACTGCACTCCAGCCTGGGTGACAAAGCGAGACTCTGTCTAAAAAAAACAAAAAAAATAGGGCTAAATACCTGGATAGGCAGTTTTCAAAAGCAGACATACATATAAATGTCAAACAGATGTGTGTAAAGATGCTTGGTACCCCTAATCATCAGATACATGCATATTACGAATGACCTTTATATTTTGGTGGTGTGTGAGAAGTGGCCTGCTGAGCTTTCTACGTCAATGCTATCTCTCACACAACATCAAATTGTAAAATGGGGCTTCAGTTTTTAGATAGAATAACACTTTCAGTATAGGACAATGTTCAGCATGACACAAAACTCTGTAACTCTGTTATTTGTCAGTTTGTTAATTCAGATGGTATTTATAATGCACCTCGTCTGTACCAGACCCTGGGCTGGCACCTAAGATATACATATCAGTTGATATAAGCTTTGTGCCAGGAACTTACAGGCTATGCATGTTTATTAAGTTTCAGAATATTGTACTGAACCAGAATATTGCTAGCATTTTCAGAGATGATAAAAGTTTGCCTGGACCTAGATGTGACCCTCTTTGCCTACTCTGTCTTCTCCTTTATAGGCAGAGAAAGCAAGCTTGTAGTTCATTTCTTTCATAATTTTTCCCACCCTTCAAGCCTGAAAAATGCCTGGACAGCGGTGCTATGCCAGATTCCCTCCTTAGGTGTTCTTTTCAGTTATTTGGGGACATTTTCAGTTTCTGAGTGAGCATATCTTTAGTTTGTAAGTCAAAGTCAGTATAAAAGTTGGGTTTGTTTTAGTGAAAAAAAAATTTTATATACTATGTTACAAGGATTAAATAATAAAGCATACCTGTATACTGAGGTTAATTATTTGGAGAGATTTCTTAATAACTTTGGAGGATTTTGTATAATCCCAGAGGATAAATAAATTTTCATACAAAATCATGTAATGATTAATTATCTCAAGCTAACTTTAATTTACATGGAAAATTCTGATTTTAAAATTCTTTTGTAGAGGAGGTTAGAAAAAGGCAAAATTGGAATATGTTTATAATAGCAGTGGTAGGTTTGAGTTAGCTAAATACGGTATACCAAAGAAACCACGGTGTTTATATGCTGGCTGTCATCTGAATAGGACTTTATAGAAACTTATTTAGATATCACCTGTGGCTCTCCAATCACTTATTCATTTCTCGCTTTGATTTAGAATAGAGGCTGTGTGTCCTTTTGTCCTCTGTTTCTTAGACCTAAAAATAAGTCCATCCTCATTGATTATCTTGATAGACTGAGCATAGTCATGAAAATAAAATTTACAAAATAGGAAATAAGTAATGAAAGTTAGTAGCAAATGTGAAGAATGTGAAGAAATATAAAGAGTGTTCTACCAGCCAAAGAAATGCAAATTAAAACACAGCATAATATTGGAATATGGAGAGTTGGGAAGCTGCTATGTTGGATGGATATTTGATGATAAAGAACTCCAGTGGAGCTGTATCTATCCAATTTGGTAAATATGACAAAAGATTGTTGCTAAGTTATGTTGATGAGGTTATAAGCAAACACACATCCTTATACCTCATTGAGGAATGTTTAGATTGATAATGAATGGTAAACTCCAGAGGAAATGTCATTTTCACTACTGATTCTTATAGGATTTTCTGAATCATTTTACCATGTCTTAAATGTATGAATCATATTTGTGTGTCAAAACCATCAATATTACAAATAATTAAAGGATAATTATAAAAGGATTGACATTGTCCTGCAGTCCCTCACTTTAAGAAGAATATGTGTTCTCAGTTATTTGGTTGGAGAAACCTGGGCCAAGGACCATGACAAATCCAGAAGACTGTATGACAATCAGTATAAATTTATTTTAAAATTAAGGATGTTACCTTAACTTTATAATTATGACTTCCAACTAATGTGAGGGTTAATAATGACATGATGAAAATATCATTGGCTAGAACCTGGTCCTGGTTTTAATATCAGTATCATTTTTGATCATGGGGCTGAGGCAATATTTTGATGTCACAGGTGAGGCTACAAGTAAGGCAGGAGCATCTTAGAACAGCTTGCATAATCTTCATTCCACAAACTCCCCACTTCAATAGCTCATTCCTCTTTCATTGTACTTTCTCCTATTCTCCTTTTTTATTTTATTTTATTTTTTTTTGTGACTAGAAAAATCTTTTTTATTTATTTTTTTCTTTTTTCTTTAAATTGAGACAGAGTCTCACTCTGTCGCTAGGCTAGAGTGCAGTGGCACAATCTCAGCTCACTGCAACCTCCACCTCCCAGGTTCAAGCGATTCTCCTGCCTCAGCCTCCAGAGTAGCTGGGACTACAGGTGCGTGCCACCGTGCCCAGCAAATTTTTGTATTTTTGGTAGAGACAGGGTTTCACCATGTTGGCCAAGATGGTCTCGATCTCTTGACTTTGTGATCCGCCCGCCTCAGTCTCCCAAAGTGCTGGGATTACAGGCATGAGCACCCGGCCAGAAAAATCTTTTAAGCTCATTTTTTTTCTCCTGTTCCTTGAACAAATTATTTCAGGCATCTATGCCAACAATTATTAAGCAAAACCAAATAAAAGATAGAAGATATCCAGACATACTCATCATTATATCGTGTTGGTCTTAGGCAAGGTACCATTAAGGTTAGAATAAAGTTTTAAGATATTAGGAAATATCATTTAAGTTAAAATTTTAAGAAATCTAATTGCTTTTCTAATCCATTTTATTTTAGGAGATGAACAAATAAGGGTCTTGATAGTTCTATATTGTTGGAATATGGAGAGTTGGGAAGCTGCTATGTTGGATGGATATTTGATAATAAAGAACTCCAGTGGAGCTGTATCTGTCCATCTTTTGTATGACTTTTCCACAGCAATAAAAGAAAGCCAAGCAGAAATACTGACCCCATTTCACCATGGACTCAAATATAAGCAGCCGTAGTTCTTAGTCATTTTAATATGAGCATTGCTGGAGATTACCTTTTACAAAACAAGGGAATATCTTTACATTCTATCATCATGGTTCTTTTAAAATCATTTAGGATCTTTATTATTATGAAGTAAAACACATGGATTTAGGGAAGATCAAAGGAATGGCTCATTGGTTCCTCACCTTACAAAAGAATGTATATCTGTCATGTAAATATCACTGGGCCTCTAGAGAAAATTGTTAGCCTAGTGAAAGAAAATTACACTGCTCAAAAAACCATACCAACGAAAATACGAAGGTTCAAGGAAGTAAATAAACAAAAAGCAAACCATGCATTTACCAGCTATGTCTCTTTGAACATTCTGTCTCTCCCTACTTTACTAATGTACTTTTATTATATCGTTGTATTTTAATGGGCATATGGCTGAATAACCAGGAAAGAAAGAAAACTCGGAACAAAACCGGAAAATCCTGTTATGGACCTGGTTGAAGGGTTCAATGCATTGTCAAAAATGAATCTAGTGTATCAAAACCATACTGTCACAAATAGTGTTGCTTACAGTTAAACTAGGTTTACAAAATTCTATCTTAATTTACAAATGATCATTAGATATGGCAAAAATCATTGTAGATATTTGAGGATGGGTTGAAAATTGCAACTCAATTCACAATCTCATTTCTGCTTCACCTTACACCCCACACCTACCTGAATTTCCAGTTGCTGTAAGAAGGTGGACCAATGTCACTGTGATCATTTTTCATGAAGACTCAAAGAAGACTAGAAGCCTAATATGTAAAGCAGGGTTCTTTAGATGCTTTCATCACATTAAAAATACAAAGACATTTTATAAAACATGATGACTTTTATACATACATGTGTTAGTCTGTTTTCATGCTGCTGATAAAGACACACCTGAGACTGGGTAATTTATAAAGAAAAAGAGGTCTAATGGACTCACAGTTCCACATGGCTGGGGAGGCCTCACAATCATAGTCGAAGGAGAAAGGCACGTCTTACATGGTGGCAAACAAGAGAGAGTAACAGAACTTTTGCAGGGAAACTCCCTTTATAAAACCATCAGATCTCATGAGACTTATTCACTATCATAAAAAAAGCACAGGAAAGACCTGACCCCATGATTCATTACTTCCCACCCATCCCTCCCACAACAGGTGGGAATTGTGGGAGCTACTAAGATTCAAGGTGAGATTTGAGTGGGGAGACAGCCAAACCATATCAATGCAATTATACTCTGATGCTTTAGTATTTGTAAATCTTTTCTATGGCCTAGAAATTTAGGGCCCCAGGAACATCACTTGAGATACTGGGAAGCAGGAGAATGAAAGAGTACTGGTGGTAGTGGTGGAACTAACTTCAAGACCATCCTTAGCCTAAGGCAATGCCAGCTCTGTGGGAAGAAGAATGGCCACCTAGTTCCTCTCACTCTCTTTGTCCTGTTCCCTTCTCTGATGGCATTTGCACAAAGTAGTGCAAAGTAAATACCAAAACTCGGCAGTGAAGTTTTCATGAAATGCACCTGATGGAGCTTAGTTATTATTTTTTTTTTCAAATTGAAGGTAAATGCATAACTATTAAGGACAAATTTGTTTACCATTGAATATCATCTCACATTTCACTGCTAATTTGGCATTCTCTGGGAGATACTGGTGGAGTGCAAAGAAAGCTCTTCAGAGCAGTTGGTAGAATTGTTTCTGGTCCCAGCTATGCTGTGCACTGGCTAGGTGACTCAGGGAAACCCTTGCCACAGGTGGAGGAAGAGGGCACAGCATCTCAGTGTTTCACTCGGCTCTAAAGATTTCTTTGTTTTCAGAAAAACAACTTATTTGACTGTGGATTTGTCTTTCACTTTTGCAAATATTTTAAACATTGAGGAATGGTATCAAGGGAATGCTGTTAGTAAGATTTAGTAACTATTTTAGCTTGCCAACTAGCAGTGTAAATTACAGTAAGTGCATGACGTCCGAACCTTAAAAATAAAATTAGCCTATTCATATAGGCATTTCTGCTGAACTTCAATGGAAGGTTGTTGCTTCATTTTGTTTTACCTTTAATATGATATACCTTCATATCAGTCAAACAATCATATTCAGTGTTAGTGTTTTCAAGTGAATTTCATGCAGAAGATAGCTTAAAAAATGTGCTTCCTAATAACCCCAACCCTGTTATTTCCCCTATGGCAAGTTACTTTATGTTTTAAAAATAGATCTGTTCTACGAGACTTCAGTTGGCCCTGGTTGGTGTCCTCTTATGCGAGTTATTTAATTTAAAAATAGAACAGTCTCAGATCTGTATCAACTAGTTTATGATGACTTCTATCGGGAGTGAACTCTAAGTAGGCAGTGAATTCTGTGGAGTAAAGTGTGGGAACATTATAATCCAGTCGTGTTTTCCTCTTTGGTGAACTGATAGAGCTTTGCATCCAAATTGATATTTTCCATATATTCAGCTTATGTTTTTTCTTAGATTAAATTTAACTTCCCCAAGAGCTGAGGGAATTTTATAATTTAGCTGGAAAAGAGATTACCGCTGCAAACTAGTTAACATTTAACATTTTTGAAACAAGTAATCACCTCTAGACTGTTTTTAGGTCAATCAAATTACACTTTTACACAGAGCAATTTTAATTTAAAATGCACTGGTACACCTTTAGGCATATTAAAACAATCATTATTTCTTTGAATGCATATTTCTAGAGTAGAGATGTAGAGAAACATCATTAAATAATAAGTAATACTTTTTCTATTAAAGGTAAGTTGTTTTAATTTTCAACCTTGAAATGAAATTTATCCTATTTTATAAAGTGAAAATATGTTTTTACATTGTTAGAAATTAAATTACCATTGATTTTGTCATGATTTAAGGCCTTAACTCTAACATAGGAGCTCTTTTGCCTTATACAGTTTCAGAGATGTAATTATTTGTTTCTTTTAAAAGTCTGGAACTTATCAAGTTACAGAAAATGGACATAAAACATGTTATATGCCACATAGTTTTGTTATTAAATTATAACTTTAAATGATACATTTTGCTATCTAAATAATTTGACGTATTTTAAACATATTTTTCAAAATTGGGTTTTCTGTCAGACCTGATTAAACAACGTGACATCTTGAAATATTCAAAGTTACGAGTTCCTCATCAGAAAGAATAATTCCTTCTTAAAATGATCTTTTGTAGAATTTTGCCATATAATCCAGTCTTTAAAGGTGCTGTTTTTTTCCCATCCAACCAGCAGAGAGCACTTTAGCTTATAATATGAACCTTACATATACAAATGAATACAGCCAAGATCATGCTTTATCAAAGAAATGGGCAAACAACTACATTAAGTCACAGGTTCATTCATTTCCTGCCAATACATGTTTATTCGATCAATTTCCTAAATTTTGCATTAGTTTAAACACATGTTTATAGTTTACAAAGAATTTTATGATGGCATTTTCTTCAAACATATTCTTGTGCTCTGCCCTTGGCCAGACATATCATGTTAATTGTATTTTCTATATTTTGTAATCCCAATTAACTTGTAAATTTTTATGTAAATGAACTAAATTTAATCTCAATTTTGTACCCCTCAGTTGTTTTGTTTGTTTTCTGTTTTAAAGAAAGAGACCCATGCTCTTCTGATAGTCAGTAAATAGTTGTTGACAAAGGCTTTTTTTGGGAGGTAAATCCTACTGCCTGGAATCTGCTATAGACAAATTACTTTAGGTGGATGTACTATCTCAGTTGCTTGCCTAGTGAAGAATGTCAAGATTTAGGTGGGAAAGTCGAAATTGAATCCATCTGCTTAGACTCTTCAGCTTATGAAGAATTTGTATAAAGCACCTTCCTCATCCTCATCCCTCAAAAGACACACAGCTAATAAACAAGGTTCACCTGATTGAAGTCAATGAGCGGTAGAAGCAGTAAAGGTACTGCCCGTCCCCCAGATTTCCCTATGTTTTGAAGATGAGCAAGGGTTGAATCAATGAAGAACTTGAAAGATTTATTTTGCCATCTTGAGATGTTCTACCTTTTGTATTGCATAACAAGAGGAATGTTACTGAATAGTGGCAGAAAATGGAAACTGTGGTTAAATAGCAGTTCAGTATCTGAGCAGAAATGTGGAACATGGGGATTAGATGCCCGACACCATTCAGAATTCTGGCCATCTCAGACTTACTGAGATGTGTATTATTATAGTTAATGTGCACACCTCAAATAGAAAGTAGCTCAAATAACTGCCCTATGGTTGGTAAAATCCACGTGGCTCTCTGAGCATGTCACTTGAATCCCTATACTTGGCCTGCTCAGCCTTGGGTAAAGCATCTAAGCATCCCTCTAAATCATGTTTTTCTCTGGGACTGGTGTTTCAGGTGTAGGAGAAGGAATCTTGGTTGAATATGGACACAAATCTACTTTACATGATAGGCAAAAAATCGTGACGATTTTAGCCTAAAAAGATCTGTTCTTTTGGTTTAATATTTTAGCATCATGTCCTCAAACCATTTTTAAGTCTCCTCACACATACCACTGAAAAATTAGCCCTCTGTGACTTGTTTTTTCCTGCATGGCTGTGTTTTACATTCATTTGAATCCCATTTCTCCTGACAAAAAGGTTAATATTCATTTGAATGCCATGTCTCCCGAATAAAAATGTTAGTGTGTGGAACTAATATGATTTATTCCTGGCTCCCAGCCCCTAGGAATGGACCTGAACCCGCTCTCCCCTTCTTTCTCCCTTTCCACTTGTTACCCCACTCCTACCCTCTACCTGTGTCAGTTGTCTGCTCAAAGTGCTCTGTTTTCATCTTAGTGGTTGTCTGTGGTGGCTCCTAGAACCTTATTCTTTCCTGAATCAGAATGTATCTGGCATGCTTCTAAAGATGCTTAAATGACAGCTCATAATAGTAATTTGCCTGTGTTTAAATGGATGGAAGGCGTGGTGAGGGGGTTTCCACCCAGGTGTGAAATATTCCAGCTACTCAGAAAATATCCAGATTCCTGGGGCTCAGGATGGCGTGCAGCGGGGAGTGTGGGCACAGTGTGTGGCCAGGGCAGCTGGGGAGTGTGTAATGTGATCTGAGACGCACTGCCCTAAACACAGTCAAGAAGCACAGAGTGTTTCTGCCACAGAGACAGCAGCTTTGCTCTTAGTATTTCCTGAATATTCTGGAGGGTTTCTTGTTGGTTGGTTGGTTGGTATATTCATGAAAGGAAACCAATGATTAAATATGAATCATGGCAAATTGGGTATGGGGCTTTCCGTCATTAACCCTGCATTAGAAATCCTTAGGTGAAGATTGGCATCTTTTTGCATGTCACATTAAAAAAAAAGTAATCATGGAGAAAATCTAGCCTGTGATGTGACTTCTCCAGTAGTGGTAGGTCTCTTTTATTGTTTGAATCATTGAGTGTTTTTTTACAAACCAAGTAACCTGATCTTTTATCACTCTCCCGACTGCCTCCTCCGGTATGCCCTGATGCATTCAACACATGTGTTAGTATGAGAGGCTAGCAGCACGGAGAGCAATTTACATTCAGCTTCCCAGCTTGCTTGAAGCAGCAAATCAGCCCCTGGGAAGGCTTCGGAGACTTGTCAGCAGTCTGTAGCTTATTTCTGTGTGTGTGAGGGTGTGTGTGTGTGTGTGTGTGTGTGTCTCTCTCTCTCACGCTCGCTCTCTCTCTCTCACCATTTCCAGGCTCAAATCACTGTGGAGGAACAAGCAACAAAGTCTTGTCAGGACCTTATCTCAGGGTAACGATTAGTTAGAAATGAAAGGCTAAAATATTGATTTTCTTTAGAAGAATAATTGACTGTTTGATGTAGAGAACACCCAGTTTCTTCCTGAGGAAAGCTGAACAGGGCTACATTAGCAGTCCGCGTCTCTCTGACAGCAGCAGGGGCTGGGTTTAAGCAGCGGCTGCTTTGCCTGGGGAGCACCCGTAAATGGACTTTGGTCTCAATGCTTTGACTCTTTGTCGTGGTTTTGGATGTTGGAATACCGGCGGTGATCTGTCTTTTATAAACACACCTGATTTAAAGGAAAGATGAGTGAAGAACCAAAGGAGAAAAATGCAAAACCTGCTCATAGGAAAAGGAAAGGAAAAAAGGTAAGAAATGAATAAGCAACATGTTCTCTTCATTGTTCTCTGGCTCTGGGGAGGAAGTGATCTTTAGGCTGAATTTTTAAGAGATTGGCTTTAGATTTTTAAGAAGCTGCTAGAATCTGAATGCTTTTGTTTTTCCAGTCTATTAATGGGTGTGTTCTGTCTTGGCGGAAAATCATCACAACTGAGATACATTGCTAAAATATTTAAACAGTTAAATACAGTCATTTAGATTTCACTGAAGTGGTGTGTTTTTCATAGTGATATTCAGGATTATTAAGTAAACACATGTCCTAATTATGTGGGTGGGTGTGTTTTTTTCTCCTTTAAATTTTACAGAATGCTTGTTAATCAACAGGGTACAATTACTAATGAATATTATTATGGTATAGATGTTTAGCTTGAACATATATTTTAGGGAAACTTAGAGAAACCTGTACTTATACTTTAAAATTACAGCATGGAGGTGAACTCCATTTTAATTATTGATCACTTTATGGCTGACAGATCTCAGGTTTGCATTCTACCCTGCAGTCGTACAGCCAGATGCCCAGTTTGTCTATTATAATCCATAAAATTAATTTTGTTTTCCATGTAAATTGAAGAATCATCAATATATTAATAGATGATTTTGGTAAACCTGTAGATTCATTTTGGTTTTCTTGAATGTGTATATCCTCAAAGGTGCTCCTAACTTTTTAATACATTTTGCAATGGGGAAAAAAGATGATTCCCTAGATCTGTCATTTGGTTTTGATCCATTGTGGTTTATAAATTGTCTTGGTTTTAGGGTGTGCCACCAATGGAAAAGACAGTTGTGCATCTGTAACAAAGAAAAACAAATATCTAAAATAGGATTATAGCTCATAGATATTTAAGGAGGATGTGTGCTATATTTAAAAATCTATAGTCAAAATCTTCAGATATAATATTTTAATTACTAGGACTCATGTATAATTTTACCTCTTTAAAATGCTTCCTTGGCCCAATGTAATGTATGCTCAGACAGTGGACACAAACAGAATGGTGGCTATAGTAGAGAAGATAAAGATTTCAGCTGCTCGTGGAATATATCAGGCATTTAAAAAATGTTCATAATCTGTTTATTATTAATTAAAAGATTAATTCGAATATGATGTTCTTAAGGGACCTACTACCAGCAGACTGTTCTGAGGTCACGTCTATGTACATGCCAACATTCTAGGGCAGTGGTTCAACGTCTTCCAGATAGTGAATCTGTGCAGACTGGTTTTAAGTCAGCCTTGACTTCTTGTACATTGCCTTGGCAGGGGTTGATGATGTTGCAAAGGTGTTAGTCTGATTTCCCAAGGGAGCAGGTCTCAGCTGCACAGCACAAATGATTTGTTTAATGCCTAGCATAGTGGCGCTGGTCTCAAAAAAAAAAAAAAAACAACAAAAAAAAAACTGTCAGGTTTGCTCATGTTTATGAGATATGGCTTTAAGTGTCTTGACAGGCTCCACCATGATTCTGAACACAGAGTGTCATAGAGAGCCAAGACAGACACATGAACCACGACAGTGCAATCCAGATTAGAGTGAGCAGTGGCTGGATTCATTGTAAATCATTGAGCTTTTATGTGGAATCCTTTAACATGGGTTTTTTATCCCCCCTCTCTATCTTGAAAATTTCCCAGCTGTGTTCCATGTCTCCTCATATGAGGTTATCCTGCTCAGAGCACAGTATGAAGTCAATTGCTTTGAGCCCGTCTTCCTTCATTCCACGCTCTCCCAACTGATACTAGTGCACTCTTAATGAAAGCTTTGATCATCATCCACTGCCTAGTACCTTCTAAACTCCTGACTGCCTGCTCAGTGAATACCAAATTCCTGACCATAGGGCCTGAAGCTCTCCACAGTCTAACCTGTACCCACATTTCAGGTTTTTTCCCCCTCATCACACTTCATTCACATCTAACTCTATCCAGACCAGGGTTTTTACCAGTCCCTGAATTAAATCATTCTTCTGATGCTTGTTCTTTGTCCATTGAGAACGCATTTCTGTGCCAGCCCACTGGGTGACATCCTATCCATCCTTGAAGGTCAAACCCAGATCTTGCCCTCTTCTTGAAATCTCTTGATTCATCCTAGTTGGAAGTTAGTCTTCTGGATGAACACAGCACCTTATACTCTCTGGACTCTTAACACATTCTGCTTCTTTTTCAAGCTATCAGATAGCTGCTTTATTCTCTTGACCACATTGAACCTTCTGATATTTTCCTCCAGAAGCACTCAGCATGCTTCCTTGTATGCAGTTGACACTAAATAAATGTCCCATTGAATTATCTCTACCAGCTTACTGATCAGAGTTTACTAAGAATTTTCAGTGCTAGAGCAGATATCTTTCAAAGGAGTAGGCCTTTTCTCCCCATATTTTCTGGAAAAGGGATATAATATTTTGTTCCTGAAAAATATGTATACGTATGTATATCTTTTTATTCTGAAGCAAATATTCCAGCTGGGTGCTCCAGATGACCTATACTGAAGCAGGGGAGGGTGTGGTCAAATAAAAGCATTTCAGGTGGGAAATATTCGCAACCTGCCAAACTCTGTGGGAACAAGCTCCCCAAGCATTCAAAATACTTTCTAGTGACATATGGAATTATTTTAATACAACATTTAGTGTGACATCATTTTCCGTAAAAGAATGTATCTTAAAATGACCTTTAAAATTATGTGTTGGTGTTGAGTGTTTTCAGAAAAACAGATCACATGCTTAGGGCATTTGGGTATAAAGTCTCTCTTGAGACATTTAATATTGAGTCATCAAGATAAATGTGATGGAATCATATTATTCCTCTGTTAGCCCATAGTGTTTTTGTATTTTGATCAGGAATATAATGATTCAAGGTGGTGTTAGGAAATGCTTTTTCTAGTAATTTCTGAATTTTGTTCTGGAATGTGAAGAGGGTATCTATGTGTATCCATATTCTGTAGCTGTTTATCTCTCTTTATGCTGCTTATGAAAGAAGAATTTGCTTGAAGAGACCTGGGTGCTCTTCTAGTCTTGCTTGTAACTTGATATCTTGTCTTGAATAGATTAATTAAACTCTCTTTTTCTACAAAATGGGGATCATGTGCCTCAGATAGCTGCCGGGATACTAGGAAAGTAAAATAGAAATAATCAATAAGACCATATTTTCAAAAGAGTTTTTAAAACGATAACACCTAACCTCAAAGTGGTCATCATAGTGGAATTTCAAGCTTGATGTAGAGTAACTGATCCTACAGAAGAGATAACACAGGAGAACATATTGCCCCCTCTGATATTATACTGCAGACGTGCTTATTTTAACTAGCCACCAAGGATAAAATGTAGGAAGTGACACTTAAAGATTTTATTTCTTTAGCATCTGTATTAGCTTGGGCTACCATTAAAAAAAATACAATAGACTAGGTGGCTTAAACAACACAAATTTATTTTCTCACAGTTCTGGAGAATGAAAGACTGAGATTAGGATGTTAGCATGGTTAGGTCCTGGTGGGGACACTCTTCCCAGCTTGCTGATGACCATCTTCTTGCTATGTGCTCACATGGCCTTTCCTCAGTGTGTATCTGTGGAAGGAGAGGCATCTTTTCCTCTTCTTTTACAGCCACCAATCCTATCATATTAGGACCTCATCCTTATTACCTTATTTAACCCCTTATTTAACCTTAACTATCTCCTAAAATCCCTGTCTACACATACAGTCACATTGGGGGTTAGAATTTTAATGTATGAATTTGGGGGGTTGAAGGGAGACAGATTTTATCCATAGCAGCATCCAAAGAAGGGTGTATTATCCAGGTTTACAACTTAGGTGTGCTTAATAAATCATGTGATACTGATTGAAATTATATTAATTCAATTGACTTAGCAGATGCTATGTAGGGGACAGCCTTCAATTACTGGCTAGAGCCAGCTACAGGCATACCTCAGAGATATGGTAGGCTTAATTCCAGACCACCGCAGTAAAGTGAATATCACAACTAAGCAAGTCATGCACATTTTTTGGTTTCCCAGTGCATGTAAAACTTATGTTTGCACTATGCTATAGTCTATTAAGTATAGTCTATTAAGTATGTGTTTTTTTATGTCTAAAAAGGCAATACACATACCTGAAACTTCTGCGAGTCTTAGTCTTTCTGCTTGTGGAAGTTCTTTTTTTGATGTCGATGGCTGTTGATGGGTGGTGGTTGCCAAAGGTTGGTGTGGCTATGGCAATTCCTTAAAATAAGACAACAGTGAAGTTTGCCACGTTGACAAACTCTTCCTTTCATGAAAGATCTCTGTAACATGCAATGCTATTTGATAACATTACTTGCAGTAGAACTTCCTTCAAAATTGAAGTCAATCTCAACATCACCACTGCTTTATCAACTAAGTTTATGTAATACTCTAAATCTTTTGTTGTCATTTCAACAATGTTCATAGTGTCTTCATCCAAGAGTAGATTCCATCTCAAGAAATCACTTTCTTTGATCATCCATAAGAAGTAACTCCTTATCCATTCAAGTTTTATCATGAGGTTGCCACAATTCAGTCATATCTTCAGGTTCTAGTTCTCTTGCTATTTCCACCACATCTGCAGTTATTAATACTTCCTCCATCGAAGTCTTGAGCCCGCAAAGTTGTCCATGACGATCGGAGTCAACCTCTTCCAGGTTCCTGTTAATGTTGATATTTTGACCTCCTCCCAAGAATCACAAATGTGCTTAATGGGATCTAGAATAGTGAATCCTTTCCAAAAGATAGTGAATTTACTTTGCTCAGACCCATCACACGAACAACTACTTATGGCAGCTATAGCCTTAGAAAATGCATTTCTTAAATAATAAGACATGAACATTGAAATTACTCCTTGATGATAGGCTGCAGAATGAATGTTGTGTTAGCAGGCCTGAACACATTAGTCTGCTTGTATATCTCCATCAGAGATCTTGGGTGACCAGGTGCATTGTCAGTGAGCAGTAATAATTTAAAAGGAATTTTTTTTCTGGCCAGTAGGTCTCAACAGTAGGCTTAAAATATTCAGCAAATCATGCTATAAACAGTTATACTGTCATCCAGGCTTTGTTGTTCCATGTATATATCACAAGCAGAGTAGATTTAGCATAATTCTTAAGGACTAGGATTTTTAGAATGGTGAGTGAGCATTGGCTTCAACTGAATGTCACTAGCTACATTAGCACCTAACAAGAAAGTCAGCCTGTCCTTTGAAGCTAGGCATTGACTTCTCTGCAGTTATGACAGTCCTAGGTAGTATCTTCTCCCACTACAGTATAAGGCTGTTTTGTCTACATCGAAAAATCTGTGGTTTAGTGTAACCACCTTCATCAGTTTTCTTTGCTAGATCTTCTGGATAACTTGCTATAACTTCTTTTATTTTTATTTATTTATTTTTTTTGAGACGGAGTCCCGCTCTGTCGCCCAGGCTGGAGTGCGGTGGTGAGATCTCTGCTCACTGCAAGCTCCGCGTCCTGGGTTCACACCATTCTCCTGCCTCAGCCTCCCGGGTAGCTGGGACTACAGGCACCTGCCATCACGACCGGCTAATTTTTTGTATTTTTAGTAGAGATGGGGTTTCACTGTATTAGCCAGGATGGCCTCGATCTCCTGACCTCGTGATCCACCCGCCTCAGCCTCCCAAAGTGCTGGGATTACAGGCCTGAGCCACCGCGCCTGGCCTAACTTGCTATAGCTTCTAAATCAGTACTTGCTGCTTCACTTTGCACTTTTATGTTGTGAAGACAGCTTCTTTCCTTAAACCTCTTGAATCAACCTCTACTAGCTTCAAACTTTTTTTTTTGCATCTTCCTCAACTTTCTTGTCTTCACAGAATTGCAGAGAGTCGGGGCCATGTTCTGCAAATGTTGTGGCTGGTTTTTGTTTTGTTTTGTTTTTAAGAGACAGAGTCTCACTCTCTGTTGCCCAAGGTAGAGCACATTGACGTGATCATAGCTCACTGCAGTCTCAAACTCCTAGGTTCCAACAATCCTCCACTTCAGTCTTCCAAGTAGCTGGGATCACAAGTGTGCTCCACCACACCTGGCTAACTTTTTTATTTTTATTTTTGTGGAGATGAGGTCTCACAATGTTGCCCACACTGGTCTCTTAATTACTGGTCTCAAGGAATCCTCCAATCTTGACCTTCCAAAGTGCTGGAATTACAGGTGTGAGCTCCACCATACCTGGCTAGTGGCTGTTTTGATCTATCCACAGCACTCAGAACTTTTCCCTATCAGCAATAAGGCTATTTTGCTTTCTTATCATTCACGTGTTCACTAGAGTAGCACATTAATTTCCTTCAAAAACTTGGTTTTTTTTGCATTCATAATTTGGCTCACTGGTGAAAGAGCCCTAGTTTTGGTCTCTCTCAGTTTTAGCATGCCTTCCTCACTAAGCTTAATCATTTGTAGCTTTTGTTTAAAGTGGCAGATATGTGGCCCTTCCTTTCCCTTGAACATTTAAAGGCCAATGTAGGGTTATTACTTGGCGTAATTTCAATATTATTGTATCTCAGGGAATAGGGAGGCCCAGGAAGAGGGAGAGAGAAGTAAGAACATGTCAGTGGAGCAGCCAGAACACACATACAACATTTATTAATTAAGGTTTCCATCTTATATGGATGTGGTTTGTGGCTACCCAAAATAGCTACAATATTAATAGTAACTTCAAACATCGGTGATCCTAGATCACCGAAACAGATATAATAATAAAGAAAAAATTGAAATATTTTGAGAATTACCAAAATGTGACCCAGAGACATAAAGTGAGCACATGGTGTTGGAAAAATGGCACTGATCAACTTGCTCATTGCAGGATTGCCATAAACCTTTGAGTTGTAAAAAATGTAATATCTGCAAAGCACAATAAAATGACGTATGCTGGTATGTTAAACAGATCTATGTAGAAAGTGTTAAGAGAACAAAATAAAGCTGAATTCAGGCTTTATTGGTGGCGGAAAGGAGGGAGTGGTAAATTCCATTTGGAGGATGAAGTCATGAAAGGGTAGTCGAAGGCATGCTTGCATTGAGATTAAGAAGATATGCGTTTCCCAGATGACAAGGGGTAAGAGCGTTCCAGTTAGAGAGTGTGAGATGAGAGAGAAAATGATACAGAGCTGCCTGGTGTAAGCTTATGAATCTAAGCATTGGTTTGTATATTTGGATTATAGAGTGCAGGGGTGAGTTACAGCAAGATACAATACAGAAAAAAACAAGGACCATCCCAAAGGATCTTAGCTAACAACATCATGTTTGTCCTGGAGTTTCCCAAAAGTCTTTGAGCAGGGAAATATTAAGGTCAGACATACTTTATAGCAGGGGTCCTCAATCCCCTTGACATGATTGATATCAATCTGTGCCCTGTTGGGAACTGGGCTGCACAACGGCAGGCAAATGAGCATTACGGTCTCAGCTTCACCTCCTGTCAGATCAGAGGCAGCATTGATTCTCATATGAGTGTGAACCCTATTGTAAACTGCACATACAAGAGATCTGGGTTGCACACTCCTTATGAGAATCTAATGCCTGATGATCTGAGGCAAAACAGTTTCATCCTGAAACCATCCCCACTGTCCGTGGAAAAATTGTATTCTACAAAAGTGGTCTCTGGTGCCACTGGAGACCACTACTTCACAGGAAAGCATCCCAAGTATTTGGTAGAAAAGCCAGGTCTTTACTTTTGTACCATCATCTATCTCATAGGACTATATGTTCCATTGGACCATGGCCCAAAATATACACTTTCATTGTCAATGATTACTGAAGACTTGGTCCCTTGAGTGCTTCCTTTAGTGATTATTTTTTTAAGGGGTAAATTGGAGAAAAATATTTTTATGTTTAGGATTCTACTAGGTAAAGAATCCCACTGCAGTGAGTTTGCTTATTTTTTAGGGAATGTCAGAAGAAGGATTTTCACTATTTCAGTTCAGCTGCCTTTTCCATCTTAAGGATAAAAGCTATCTTACTTTATTTAAACTAGTTTTTATGGTTTGTGTTTCTTCTAAGGATAGACTTCATAACCTTATCTCATTCTTTCTTTCTCTTTCTACTACACCACCATGGCTTTGCCTTATGTGTGAGAGCTGTACTTGTTTCTTCTCTGATGAATCTCAAATTATCCAAACATACATTCATTTTTTAAGGGAGAGTCAAAGGAATGTCCATTTCTAATTTTCATTCCCTATTCTTAATGCTGCTGGAATTATATTGTATTTTTATCTGGTCTGGTCCTGGAGTCTTTGATTAGGATGCCTTGAACACACCATGCCCTCTTACTAAGTTGGTGGTGTGCTGGCAGACCTTGAGCATACAGCAGTTTCATCGACCTATAATTTTCATTCTTGTGTTTGGACATTGCTTAATTTGCTTGCTCCTGCTCTACAGGCAAATAACCTCCTGAAGTCTTTTGTTGTTGAGCAGGTGATTTGAGTAATGATGTACTGAGCATGGTCACGTGTTCAGTGCATTGTTTCTTCTGATACACTCCATATCAAGAGGCATTTTAATCCTTTTCCATTTTACTTTTTCAAACATCATTGTTGATTTTTTTTCTCTTAGTCTTATGTAGCTATAAATTTTTTTAAAATGTTTTCTACTTGGCTGTTAATTTTATTTTTATAAATGCTATCCATTTTATAGTCAGTAGGCATTCAAAGTGATTCAGTGTCTTGTGCATCCACATCCGTGAAACTGAAATTTTGACTCTTCCAGTAATTAATTTGAAATGATTTTTTTTGAACTTAGCATTGGAATTTGCTTATTTTAGTACAAAGATTTTTATGCTGTCTTTGCACAAGGTAATTGTGCACTTGGAACTTTCTTTTTGTAGGGAGAGATTGGATGAACCTGGGATATTACTTCTTGATATTAGAATTTCATAAAATGTTAGACCTTTAGTATAATATCACCTTTTTAAAATCAAACTTAGTGAGACAGGTTTACCTGGAGATTTTCTTCAAACTTTTATTATAAGAAGGATGGAAAAAGCATGATATAAATTTATTTTATATGTAACAGCCTTGGGGCATAGACTCTGAGCATGGCTTTAGACTGAGGCACTGACAATTGGTTTACAATCCCTTTTCCATAATTTCAAAATCCAAAATGAAAAACTGAAATTTTTTCCTTAACTTCTTCGGCGGCAAAATCTGACCTGACCTGAACACATTTGGTAGAAAAACCTGATTTGATCTCACATGAAGCTATTTATAGTCTATTCATCCTACTTAGTGTGAGTATTCATATGTTTTGCTGTAAAAGTAAAAATTCTTTGCTTATGGGATGCTGCCCCAAGACACTGCTGGGGATGTTCATAATATTTATACATACCTTTCTAAGATGAAACAGTTCTGAATTCCAAAGCTTGGCTGTCTGCAAGGATTTCAGATCATGGGTTGTGAGTCTGTATTGAGTTCTGAGCTGGGACTGGGAGCCAGTAAGCTTAGCCTGGGGTGAGGGGAAAGGGGCTTGTTTTTGTCCTTAATAAATTCCAGATAAAGTGGTGCTCTGTAATGCCAAGCACTATAGCAAAGGTCTGTAATGCAGTTTTCAGTTTGGTAGGAAAAATATTTCTAGAAGCACTCTAACAGAAAACTGCTTGCTTAATCATAAATCTGAACATTTGGGCCAGGTGGTTTTGAAGATGATATTTATAAAGCTTGGTTTTTTTTAAACCCCAGTGAAATTAATGTATTGTGATTTATCAATAATAAAAGGAAAAAAGGGGTCCCATTACTATTTTGGAAATTCTTCATTTTTTTGTTGTTCACAACCATCTGATGAGGTTATAATAAATAAGTCTGGTGTATCTTTTCTGAAAGAAAGGATGCAGACTTTGGGGAAATTGTTGTTTGAGTCATTGTACCTGCTTGCCAAGAAAATAATGTTAATCATATGAATAATTAATATTGCACAATTAGCACATACAATGGTTTTCTCTGTCATCTGTCTTAAATAAAAATTCCCATCTATGGATATGGCTTTTATGCACCTTATTGTTTTTAAGTTTTCAATGCATTTTTTTTTTCTGTCAGATGATGTAATTTATCCAATGGCTATGTTAATAGCTAAAAATCTAGAAATTTCTTTCAACCTCTATTGGTTTTACAACCTTTGTCATTGAAATCCTCTCTCATCACCAGGGAAGTAACAGAAACAAAGTGTATTTAAAACATGGTGAAACCCCGTCTCTACGAAAAATACAAAAAATAAGCTGGGCATGGTGGTGTGAGCCTGTAGTCCCAACTTCTCTGGAGACTGAGGCAGGAGAATCGCTGGAACCCAGAAGGCAGAGGTTGCAGCGAGCCAAGATCATGCCACTGCAGCCTGGGAGACAGAGTGAGA
>NW_016816905.1:1763007-1829124 GCF_001698545.2 Rhinopithecus bieti
CTTAAGACATATTGTTAACATTTTTAGAGATACCAATTAACATACTAGCTTTAACAGCACCCATAAGAAAAACAAAACTCTAAATCAATTATGAAGTTTTAATGCATGAGAAGCATTTAGATTGTGAAATTTGGAACATTAAGCAATTTGCTGAATGCAGGCTTTGTAGACAGCATTAAAACTTTCATCTTTCACTTCTAACTCACTAGTCTTTTAAGTTATGTATTCCATGAGATATGTTTGTTGGACATTTCTACGAAGTGTGTGTTTTAAAATAAAGTATAATGATGCAAAACTATTTAATAGGTCTGTTTTATTATTTTAATTCTGCCTCAGTGCCATACCATTGATTCCTTCATTTGTTTTAAGCATTAATATTCTAGGTGCAAGGAATACGCGAGTGGACATGGCAGACAATAGACATACACAGTGCATAACTAATGCTAACTATCACTAGTTATCACTAGTTAAAATTACCCAAGAGGCTGCTACAGTGGAGAGAGGCTAGGGCTCAGACACAACTCATGATCAGGGTAGCCAGGGAAGGTCTGGCTAAGATGACTCTTGAGTGGTGAGTGTGCTCAGTCACCACAGGGACTTGGGTCCACTCTGGAGAGAAGACACTTCAGGAGAAAGGAACTGCTTGGGAAAGGCCTTGTGGTGCTCAGGTTGAGGAAGAAACATCATTTGACCTCATCATGGACTCTCCCAGTTGGCATGAACTTTAAAGATGTCTTCACACAGTCCTCAAATGTTTATTTTATTTTTTCTTCCCAGAATCCAACCAATTTTTTGTGAATTTTAAATGTAAGGAAAAATATTTTAGGGAGTTAGCTGGGGATACATGATACCTGAACTGTACAGCATCCTGTGAATTTTTCTGAGTGAATGAATGATGAACTTTTATTTTACTTTCCACTTTCCTTGTTAGCCACTGTGACTTATGTAAGTGAGGAATTTTAAAACTTCTTGCAGGAAACCACATCTCTCAAGCCTCCATTTAACAATTACTTTTCCCCTTGGTACACAGTCTACTTGACAAAACAGAAATAAAGGTGTGTACATCAGAAACTTAAACCTTGATATGATGCTAATGCATGATAATTTCTGCAAATGATATCAATGAAGCTTATGAAATATTACCTTAGAATACAAGCTGCACCACTCCATGCATTTGTGTCATATTTAATGTCAGCATTTTGTGTGTACTTAGTAAAAAATTAAGCAATAATTATAGCAAACCACACTAATTCCTTGAAACAAAGCTTAACCTCTAGATAACTTCTGGGAACACTGTGCAATTTCCCCTTGTGTGCTAACTTATTTGGTTTTACATACAGTGATTTTACCACTAAATAATTTACCCTGGCATTTTACAAAGTTGAAAATCTCTTTGGAATATTTTCATATTATCTTGAGTAATGGTTTCTGTTTTCAAGCCAGTTCATTTTAACATAGCAGGAACATCAAAATACATACAGAAGTTGAACCATGGTGGTCCATTAATGAAAAGATTTTATGTATAATTACAGGTAATTAAGTGAATCCTGTATCCAAGTAAATATTTACGAATTAACTTCAAAGTTTCTTTTTAAAAATAAAAGCAACTGTGGTTATGATTTTATGGTTTCTCATCCCTATCTCCCAACAGAGATGCCTATCAGAAATTTAATGGATTTCCTCCTACTACAAATGTGGGGTTATTTCACTCAATCTGTTTTGGACAAACAGAGAAGTTCAGGAAACAGCATGGTTTCAGATATTCGAAGTTCCCTGTTCTGACCCGTTAAGCGGCGCTCTTTCTCCACAGCTGTTCTCTATGTCTTAAAGTTAAAAATTAAAGTTAAATGTCTTATAGTTAAAATTTAAAAATGAACAGGGCATTTATAAAGTTAGACTAGCGGTCTGCTCCAGATTCCAGCTTTTTTAAAAAAATGGCTAAACATGGCTTTTGATGAATTCAATTATGTGAACGTGCTTGAAATAGGTGCTAGTACCAACTTATACCAACACATTAGTCCTTAATTGAGAAGTTTTCACTGTCTTTCATAGAATTCTGCTATTTTAGGGAATTTCTAGAACAAAGCTCTAAAAATGAAGGAATGACCTTGATATCATCAGAGTGTAAAACTACAAAATATTAATTTTAATTGCTTTAAAATTAAAAGAAATTTGTCATTTTTAATAATCCACTTGATGAAATTTTCTTTTAATAATCCACTTGATGAAAGTATTTTTAACACAAATCCGTTATCTTTGTATAAAAGGTTTTCTGGAGGTAAACTCTAGATATTATATATGTTATAAATATGCCAATTATATCTATCTATCTATCTATGAATGACAGATTCTCTGTCACCCAGGCTGGAGTGCAGTGACATGATCTCGGCTCACTGCAACCTCTGCCTCCCAGGTTCAAGTGATTCTCCTGCCTCTGCCTCCTGAGTAACTGGGATTATGGGCACCCACTGCCACACCTGGCTAATTTTTGTATATTTATTAGAGATGGGGTTTCACTATGTTGGCCAGGCTAACATTTTTCTTTTTAGATAATTGATGTACTGATGTGGTTGTATTAAACTAATGTGTCAACATATGCCTTTTATCTGCTACTTATAGAGGTTTTCTAGAATCTTTAACATGGAGACTCTTCAAAAATTTTTTAATCATGGGCTTGTGGTCGAAAAAGACTACTCTGCACAGTGACCTGGAAAGAACAGAGAACGGAACCACATATATTAGAGTCTGAATTCGGTACAACTGTTTAAGAGCTATTCAAAGTTTAAATTACTTAAATTTTCTAAGTCCTTGCTTTTGTAAAATGGGGGTTTTTGCCTACCTAGAGACTTAATGTAAAGATTAGAAACAGTATATGTCAGGCAGCTAGCACAGTTTTTAGCAAAATGTTGGCACACATTTGTAAAAATGAGTGAAATAATGGCATTCATGGCAACTTGGATGGAACTGGAAAGCATTATTCTAAGTGAAGTAACTCAGGAATGGAAAACCAAACATTTTATGTTCTCACTCATAAGTGGAAGTTAAGCTATGAGGATGCAAAGGCTTAAGAATGATACAGTGGACTCTGGGGCTCTGGGGAATGGGTGGGATGGAGGGTGAGGGATAAAAGACTATACAATGCATACAGTGTACACTGCTCAAGTGATGGGTACATCCAAATCTCAGAAATCACTACTTATTAATGTAACCAAGCATCATTTGTTCCCCAAAAACCTATAGAATTTTTTTTTAAGTAGGCATAGAGCATATATAGTAGTTATTGTTCTCATTGGTGTTAAAAGCATTGCTAGCATAACAGCAGATTTTGTGCTACTTATCACATTTGATAAGAAAGCAAATTTTGGGGCCTATAAATACAGTTCCTTGTCTCCCAAGTCAGAATTTTTGTCATCTTAATCTGACTTGCTTTATTTTCTTCTTTACAAATCAGAATAATTTGTTCCATGATGGTAAAATTAATGTATGGTGTTGATTCCTTCCTCCCTAATAAGAACATTAGAAATTTGTCTTCCAAGCTGTACAAACATTATCTTATAAATTGCTTTAGAAAATTATGTATTTACTCTATCTCTAGGGAAATTTTGATGCTGGAACAAATTTACAGAACATAGTGAGTTATATAATCATAAAAATTGGCAGAGATATTTCTTAATATGTTTGTGTAACATTAACTTCTGATGATACATGTTAGATAGGATTTGGATTATTAACATTAGTATATTAGTATAATAGTGTTTTACACATATTTGTGTTCTAAAAATCCTTAGCACTCTTGTTTAGGAGAAGGGAATAGGGTGGCATATAAGAGAACTATGTGCTGAGGGGTTCAAAGTGTTGGTTATTTGTCTTGGCTCTGGTGTAATAGTAGCAAGGGGTAGTGTGCAGCAAGGATTATGAGATTCAGAGTCAGGTGATGTGGAATTTCCCATTGCCATTTATATGACCACACACAAACATCACTGTTTTCTGCCATGAATACCTAGCACGTACTTCAAATTGTTACAATCTTACATGCTTAAATTGCCACGACTGTTTGTATTTTAAGACAATATACATGAAAATATAATAATGTTCATTGAGTTTACTGTGTGACGTTAAACTGAAACTGCTATTTTCTAATATCAGAAATGCAGTTGAATGAGATGATACTTGTGACCCTTATGGATTTAAGAGTGTACTACTCTATAAAAGATCTTGAATTCATCTTTTCAAAGCAATTTGTAATAGGTGGGGTTTACTGCATTGCTGTGTATTTGCTGAAGGAGGTGCAAAGGCCTAGGAGAACATCTTCTTTGTAGTTACTGTCTTCCATTCAACATCTCTAACATTACAGTGTCTCTAACAATACAGCCGCCACCTTGTTTACTAATTTGTGTTCCAGCTTTTGTATTTTTATCATTGAGATGCAAAGAAAACAAGAAATGTTTCCTAATCTTTTCAAGTCGAATTTCAATTGCCATCCTCTATTATATTTAGTAACAATAATGCAGTGAAGCATTTTGAATTTTAAAATCGTTTTTAAAAGAACACCCCTTTTAATGTCAAAGTAGTTGGACCCTTTTATGTCTGGGCCTTTTATCGAATTTCCCTCTGGGACATTTTGTGAATTGCTTACATGTAGGCCATGGGCAATTTGTCATTCTGACTTTTTAAATTGTGACAAAATACTCATAAACTTTACTATCATAATAATTATTTATTATATTGCAAAATATATTGGTTACAATATATATTTAAATATACAGTTCAGTGACATTAACTATATTCACAGTGTTGAGCAACTATCACCACTCTTTGGTTCTAGAACTTTCACAGCCCCAACAAAAGCCCTGTACTCATTAAGTCCCTCCGAATTCCTCCCTCTTCCCAGGCTCTGGCAACCACAATCTGTTTTCTTTCTCTATGGATTTTCCCATTCTTGATGTTCCATATGAAGGGAGTCATACAATATTGTCCTTTTTTGTCTGGCTTCTTTCACTTGGCATGTTTTTAATGTTCATCCATGTTGTCACATTTATTAGTGCTATATTTCTTTTTTTAGCTGAATAATATTCCGTTGTATGGATATTCCATATTTTGTCCATCTGTTGATGGATATTTGTGTTGTTTCTATTTTTTTGCCTATTATGAACAAAGTTTCAACAAACATCATGTATGAGTTTTTGTTTCAACACCTGTTTCCAGTTCTTTTGGGTATATACCTAGGAGTGGAATCAATGGTCATATGGTACAGCACCAATGACCGGATTTGTGGAAGACAATTTTTCCACAGACCATGGCAATGGAGGAGGGGGGTAGCTTTGGGAAGAAACTGTTCCATCTCAGATCACCAGGCATTAGATTATCATAAGGAGAGCAACCTAGATCCTTTGCTTGCACAGTTCACAACAGGGCTCACGCTCCTATGAGAATCTAATGCCACCGCTGATCCAACAGGAGGAAGAGCTCAGGCGGTAATGCTCACTCGCCACCACTCACCTCCTGCTGTACAACCCGGTTCCTAACAGGCCACAGACCAATGCCGGTCCATGGCCTAGTATTATACTTCCATGTTTAACTTATCTAGGAACTGCCAAGCTGTTCTCCTCTGATAGATTTCTGTACTTTGATTTTTATTGTATTAAATAGTTTACTGTTTTATTACTTATCTAGTCACATTACATATTACTCTTTTGGAAGATTTTGGGTACAATTTTGTATCTATTCATCATAAAGATATGGAAATAGTGGGATGGGATGTGTGGATAAAGACAGCGACACTATTCTACTGCAAATAGGGGATCCCTGCATGAGTTTTTAGTGAATGGCAGCAGGTGCATTCCAGAGCTCTGGAGACAAGTGAAATCACTGGTCACATTCCTGATGAGGACTTTGTAATTGAAGTATAAACTTTGAACAGTGGCAAAACTGAGAAGACTTGCAATTCCTGTTACATCCCATAACACAACATGTCAACTGTTCCAGAACCAAGGGTATAAGATAGAACAGTAGTCCAGAAAAAAATAAATTTATGCTAAGCCAGAAAATAGATGGTACACTTAGCTACAGCTGGCTTAAGGTTTCTTCTCGAGAGAAGTAATTTAGAGGTTTAAGATATATGCCTTCTGTTCTGCATGTTGGTTGACTTAACCATGGCTCAAACAGTATGTAATTCTCATTTTCTAGTAGAAGTTCAGTCATCCTCAGTTGATTTTCTTTTAATATCTGGAGTCAGAGGATGCCCCTGAGCAAGAGGTTTAAAGAGGTTTCTGAAGCAGGTGGGCTGTGACTGACAACCGCAGCCACAACTTTGGCCCACGATTGGGCAGTACCAGGTGAGCTATACCACTGGGAATTTCCTTTCATAAAGGCCTGCTGAATATGTGATTGTAATGGGGAAGCTGACATCAAACAATTATTTACTGCCTTGCTCATTGCGGGAATGAGAAAAGTGGAGGAAACTTATTTGCTTATGAATCACATGAGCTTTACAGATAGCACAGAAAAATCCCCACATATCAGGGACCCAGATCTCTTTTGGGTGGGGTAGGATTTTTATTTTCATTTTTGCTGGTACCTAACCTTATACACATATGCAATTAGTGCAGATTACTCCACAGTCTACCAGTCCAAACTGGTGTTACTCCATAGGGTACTTTCTATTCATGACATACGCTACAATATTGAAGATTTAGAATGACCTATTCAGAAGAACCATCCAAGTTTCTTTTATGGTCTTCAGATTCAAAATACAATGTAGCCTAGATGCCTGAATGCTTTTAAATTTTTTCTTGCCTTATATTTATTTATAACTAAAAAATTTTGTAATTTCTTTTCTTTTCATTTTAATTTTGGGGACAGGGTCCCACTGTGTTACCCAGGCTGCAGTACAGTGGCTCCATCATGGCCCACTTCAGCCTCCAACTCCTGGGCTCAAGCCTCCTGAGTAGCTGAGACCGAAGGTACACACCACCACACCCAGCTATTTTTTAAATTTTTTGTAGAGATAGGAGTCTCACTATGTTGCCCAGTCTGGCCTCGAACTCCTGGCCTCAAGCTGTCTTCCTGCCTCAGCCTCCCAAAGTACTAGGATTATGGGTGTGAGCCACTGTGCCTGGCCAAGTTTTGTAATTTCAATTCTAATAGGATATATTCCAGTAAAATCTGATCTCCTTAACATTTTCTTAAAATTTCTTGCTTTAAATTTGTTTATAACTGGAAGTTTTTATCTTTTTTTCTTGTAAATGTGTCTCTTATTCCCAGCCTGCTTCTGTAAGAATTTTGTACTCTGGTTCCATTTTAAAACAAAAGAATTACAAAGCTGAAAAGTTGAGAATATTTCTGCGGAGAGAATCAACTTGGAAACTATTTCATCTTTTATTTCCAAATACATTTTCCCTAAATCTCTTTTAGTGTCTTACATGACACAGTATACTGATTCACAGCATTAGTATGATGTAATGTAACTTTTACATAGTGTCTAATAATTATTCAAGCTGTGTGTAATTATCAGGTTAACAAATATACCTGGTAATACATGATTGATTTTATCAGGAAAATAAATTTGGTTTTAGGTTGGTACAAAAGTATTGTGGTTTTGCTATTATTTTAAGTAATAAAAGAAAATTCCCTTTGGAATGCAGCTTGACAACATAAAGATGTCAGCATTTATTGGGTGGAGTTTGGATTTTAAATGAAATTCATAGTGGTTTTGGCTTATCATCTACTTTAGAATGTATTCATTTACTTCCTTTATTTTGTGCTACAAAACCTGATACCATTGCAATTTTTGGCTTCATTGTTTTGAAGTTGGTCAGCAGCAAGCAGATATCATTTGTGAAAAGATGCTACAGCAAAGAAAGGCTAGGAGTTTGCACTATAGGCTCTTTCCTTGAGCTGCCACCAGTTTGGAGCCCAGCAGGACCACCTGTGCTTCCCTGCTTTTATGTGCAACACACTGTCCTGAGTTCCCTGGGTGCAGTCCTGTCCCTGCTCTCAGGGAGACTACAGTCTCACGGGTTGACTACTTTTGAATTTTACTTAGAGAAAGGGCTGTAAGTGATTTGGTTTGAAAAGGGTAATACATGAAAAAAAATTAAAAGCGTAGCTTAAGACCAGGAAGAACACAGACTTAAAGATGCATTTTGTGCTATGGTGTATCCGAAAAAGGGGAGAAAGCTTGTTTTGAACTCTGGTGGCAAATTCATATAAATCAAAAGCCAAAGAATAGAATTGAATAAATTGGAGGCAGTCTTGCCAGCTTTTAATGATTATTTAAGAAAAGCCAGAAATCTAATTTCTCTGTGAAAGCTCTTGATGCTGAAATATTGAAACTAATACTTGTTTAAAAACTTAGCATAGGTCGAAACAAACAACCAGTCAACCAGCTCAGTCCTTGGACTCCAAATCTGTAACTGTTTTGAACTGTGTTATAAAGGGCTAGCTACCATCATCAGTTTTCACTGAGCAGAATATTGCAACTGAGTTCCTATGCAGAGAATCTTTGCGGTAAATGTTTACCTAATATATGCCTATCTTCTTTTCCTTTATTGGTTTTCAAAAAAATTTTTTTTTACTATTTTAATTGTTCAAATGCTGATTTCAGATTTCACCTGCCCCTCCTCCCCTTGCCCCAGGCAATGCCTCTTAGAGAAATGATTTAATGAGCACTGGATACATCATGTTCCCCAAGGCACTGAAAAGACAATTTTGAGTAATAGAAGAAATACAGAGACTGTAGCTGAAAAAAAATCTGGATAACACCTGAGCAGCTCAGGAACTATAAATGGAGGTAGAATTTCAGATTTCCAAATTATACCTATCAGCAGGTATTTATTAAAAATATATTATGAATTAACTATTTCAGAAAAATAGAAGATGAAATTAACATTTTCTGGATCCCTTCTATGTGCCTGGTATAGTCTATAAGATTTATGTAAGTTATCTCATTCTTCTTAAGTCCTACAGCAAACCAATGAAGTGTTTTCTTCGTTTCTTCGCTAGTGATCAAGCTTAACCTAAGAAACATGTCTAAGGTTACGCAGTGGGTATAAGGCCCACCAAGGATTCTAGCCCTTCAGAATCCAAAGCCTAGTATCTTCTCTCTTGCCCTTTTAGCACTTCCCTATATTAGGGAAGTTTGCCATTTAGACAGTGCAATTAAATTCCAATAATTGTAATTTATCAGTTGGTATTGTCACTGTATTAGTCCATTATCATGCTGCTGATGAAGACATAGCTGAGACTGGGCAATTTTCAAAAGAAAGAAGTTTATTAGACTTACAGTTCCACATGGCCGGGGAGGCCTCACAATCATGGTGGAAGGCAAGGAGGAGTAAGTCACATCTTACATGGATGGCGGCAGGCAAAGAGAGAGCTTGTGCAGAGAAACTCACGTTTTTAAAACCATCAGATCTCATGAGACCCATTCACTATCACAAGAACAGCATGGGAAAGACATGCCCACGTGATTCAGTCATCTCCCACTGAGTTTGTCCCACAACATGTGGGAATTATGAGAGCTACAAGATGAGATTTGGGTGGGGACATAGCCAAACCATATCAATCACAAAGTGAAGGAAGCAGGAACACCTACTTTAGTAGATTTAACAAAGCTTTAGTAGATTTAGTTCTTTACACTTTATTGCTACATTCAGCAAATTTCCAAGATTCTACAGCAAACTAGATTCATAAAAACAGTTCAAATCTCACATATTGAGAGTTCATGACTGATACATGAACAGTAGTAAGTAAACCTATCTTCACTAAAGTGCAATACCAAATTCACAAGGTGTTCAAGATCCTTAACAAAAATATATGCTTGTACTTTGTAATTATCCATAAAACTTTAAAGCCGGTGATGTTTATATTTATTGTTGTAATAAAAGTATTTTGTTGAAATCTCACATGTATATTTTAGTTGGTTGTGAAATCTGAGACATTTTAAAAATGTTATGCGTTCAATTTCATTAAATAGTTGAGAGCAGCACAAGAATTAGCTTACATTTTATAATCATAGACTAGAAGATACATGACTCCTATTTCTAATTGTAGCTTAACAAGAAATGAATATGAATATCATGTTTTCTCAGTTCTAAGTGATACAATATCTTACTGTCTGAAATTGGAGTGTATCTTATAATTGATAAAGTCTTATGCTTGTTATTGTCCAGATGGCGGCCTTGATGAAGTTGTCATTGCTGTCATGTGTGCAGGCTTGGTTATTATTGCAGGTAGTATGATTGCAATGCCTCAAAATTTTAGTCAACAAACAAAGATCCTTTGAGAGGAATTTTCAGACAGTAGGTCGGAAGAAGTTCCTGGAGACAGTTGTGGAGCGCATTAAGAAATGCTGCATCATCTCCCATCTTGATGGCACAGAGGGTGATGTTACATGTGAAACAAGGCATTGATGATTTGAAGTCAGGTCATTGATGACTTAAAAGAGTAGGACTGTGAATATGAAGAAGTATTAAGAATACCTTAACCAGTTTATTTTACTTATATTTTCCCGTTTTACATGCATATAAAGGTCATATGAGATAAAAGTCTATATAAATGAGCCTAATTTTTCAAAAAGGTTATATTTGAAAGTTCATGTGATAATCAATTGAGTCATAATTTGACAGTATTTTCTTTGTGTTAAATTAAAATGGAACATTTCATAAGCAATAGCATCTTAAATGTGATTAAACATAGTAGTAAACAACACTTCAAATCAAAATTCAAAGCTCAGAAATAATTTGTATTTTCATCACTAAAATTAGAAACTTAATAGCATTAAGTTTGTTTGTACTTACGTATCTTCTTTTAAATTTTTGTAGTTCAATTTGTAAATGGCATCCTGAAAGTCAGCAGTGTGTACTATTTTAAATTTGTAAGTAAGATAAAATCAAAAGTAGAAACATAATTGAATGAACTAAAAATTAATTGGCTCTCACTTGGATTCCTTCTGTAAATGTTTCATCAATAATGGCCCTTTCTACTATTTTCAATCTGATTCTTATTTTTTTTTAAAGTTGTTCTTTGATCTGTTATTAAATGTATTGACCATACCTTTTCATTTTGAATCTGCACTTTTAAAATATTACAGTGATAGATATCCTTGAATATTCAGATTCTAAATTCATGTATAAAATCCTGTTACATTGAAAAAGCAAGCAAACAAAAAATCCAAACCAGGCACTTTATTGTGTGATATGTTGAAAATAGAGCCAGTATCATGATATTGGTAAAATGTGCAATTAAAGACATAGGAAATGTTTAACTTAACTTTTGTGCATAGAAAATCCTTGATAAGGATACACTAAACCATTTAGTAAATTGTAGATATATTGAAGTGATGGAAGCCTCACTCCTGAAGAGACATTGCATAATATTTGGAACGATATGGTTGATATATTAAGCAGAAGTTACAAAAAGGCATAAAATCTAGTGTATGAGTAAAAACCAAAAGCACACTCAAAAAACTTCCCAGTTTATGAAAAACTCATAAAGTAAAATTTACTTCATTATAGCAATGACTTCTCCAAAGCTATATTAGGTGCCAGAATGTGCTGTGTTCATGCTTTTCTGCTGAATTTAAAAGGCAGATGCATAATTGTAAAGTTAAATATCATTTAGTTTTTAATCTTCATACTTTATACTTTAATCTTTATACTTTATGCCATTTTGTTTTATGCTTTTTTGGAGAGTATATTTTACTGTCTTTTAAGAATACAAGAACTACCCTTGTCATAAAATATCAGCAAAATACAAAAAAAAAGAAAGAGAAGAAATTTAAAAAAGAAAAAAGAAGAAAAAATTTATATAGGCCATTCTTAGAAAATTCTTTTAGCGTTTTAGACTTTTAGAAATTTACATCTTTCTATACTCCTTTTAAAAACACTAAGCATTTATAGTTTCCCTTTCTTCTAATAAAAATGAATATATTCACCTGAAATTTTCAAAGATACATTTTATCAAGCTTAAAGGAGATCAGTCACATGGCAACGTGCCATCTTATTTAGTTAGCTTACAGAAAAGGTATCTAGAAACCCTGCTTATCGACATCTTACTTTAATCAAACCTATGCAAATCAAATCAGACACATGAATATATCTTACACATTATTACATTTATGTAATCATAAATACTGCAATGATTTAAATTATACTTTAATATAAAGTATATAAAATGTATTTTATAATCTTCTAATTATTAATAAAATGGTGTGATTTATATATGATTTTACTGTTATGATTTTTAGTTTCAATAATTTTCATATGATATGGCAGATTACTGAACAGGTGTGTTCTTTCAGTTTGAATTATTCTAGTTCACTTCAACGAAAACAAAGCTTCCTTTTGGAAGCACGGTAAATACTCTTGCTTATTTCTTTGAAGGCATTCCATGTCTTCTACTCTTCTTGATAGCATGTTCCTTCTTTGTACCTGTGCAAACAACCCAGAGCAATATGCCACCTAGTGACTCTGTAAAGAATTAACAATTTTCAACCAATAGTCCCATCATGCATTAAAGCCATTTCACAGAACAGGTCTTTTTCAAAATGCCTTGTAACAATACCTGTATATGTACTGCTTTGGATCTTCTCTTTCATTTATAGTTCCAAATGTCAATTATGATATTAGTATTTGGATTTGATGTAAAAAAATTCAATATATAATTTCCATTCCTCCTGAAGTAATAGATTTGATAGTCCTCAATAAAATCCAAGTTAAGTGGCCAAGTTGCCTAGAATTCTGGGCAGATTAATCTTTTTTGTGTCTGGAATATAGTTCAGTGCTTCAGTGAGTTAAAATATGTTATAAACACTAGTTCAGTTAATTATGTACCTTAGAAATAAATACTAGTCCTTTTCCTGGAGGCAGAAGTAAGGGGATTGTTCTCTAAACAGCAAGTACATTAGTTGTAAGAAAAATGTTGTGTTATAGTATTTATACTGTTGAAGAGTAAGAATAAAATATTAAACTGCAGTAAATTAATAGTAAAAACATTATACAACATTTATCCCTGTTGTAAAGTTTGAATCATAAACAGCAAGCCAAATATTATTAATATTTTAAACTACAGCTTTTTAAACCTATTTCAATGTTATTAAATATTTTAAACTCATGGTATCTAAAATTTCCTGGAAAACCATGGTGCTTTTGTATACACGCTGGTCAACATGATGGTGTGTGTGTGTGTGCATGAAAATGCCCTTCTCTCACTCATATGTGTAGCAATTATCAATTACCTTGGTTTCCTTAATAATTCTATCATTCAGAAGGACTGGTAAATAAAGGCTTGGTTTCTTAGTGTCCATGGGAATTGGAAATGCCCACAATATTGCAATTGAGGAATTTAACAATTACACATTTCTGTTGTGCATATGATTTGGATTTTGGCATCAAGTTGTGGATTAAGTGAGCAGAAGCTGTAAATTCTTATTATAGAAAGCCCTGAACTCTCAGCTTTAGCTTCCTAGCCATAAGGGTGCGATAACATGATGTCTTGTCTACCTCATGAGATTGTTGTAAGAATTAAATGAGATTGGGAATGGGAACTTTTTCTATGGTTTATAACCATATAATTTATATAGAATGTAAATTATAATAATCCTATACTATAGTATTTTAGGAATCATTTATGCGTTAGAATGAAGGAATAAACTATTGCAATCAATGGGAACTAGTAAGGTATATTTAACTACTTAAGTCTGTAAGTGAGGAATGTTAATAAATCAGGACCCAACCCTTATTTTGAACTTTCACACTTAAAATATTTGGGAAATATGGCCAGGTACAGTGGCTCATGCCTGTTATCCCAACACTTTGGGAGGCCAAAGTGGGCAGATCACTTGAGGTCAGGTGTTCGAGACCAGCCTGGCCAACAAAGCGAAATTCCGTCTCTACTAAAAACACACACACGCACACACACGCACACACACACACAAAATAGCTGCACATGGTGTTGAGTGCCTGTGATCCCAGCCACTTAGGAAGCTGAGGTGGGAGAATCACTTGAACCTGGGAGGCAGAAGTTGCAGTGAGCCGAGATCATGTCATTGCAGTTCAGCCTGGGTGACAGAGACTCTACTCAAAAAAAAAAAAAAAAAGGAAATATTTAAAAATGGGTTTGAAATTCATTTGATTATATAAAACAGGTAGTTTGATATTTTCTGAAACTGTGTTATTTGTTGTTGGGTATTATGAAAGTTCTCTGTGAATGTTTTCAAATACTTTGGAAAATTTTCCTCTTTGGGAGAAAATGATGAGAACCTGTCCTCAGAGCAAATGGTGCTTATTATGTCGTTTCAGACTTGTGTGTTTCCTTTGCAGTGTCTTATAATTTTAACTAGTAATTTCTACTGAAAGGAAATTTGTGTAGTTTTTTTTTCTTAGAAATTAAATAAAAGGGCTTAGGGCTATGATGTCCAGATGGCTCCAACCTTCTATATTGCTTGTGGATCAGTTTGTAAAACAGGGTTTCATACTACTTTGAAGAGTTTGAATATGTAACAGCTTGCCTTTTGTTCTATCCTCTTCCGAAATATGTAGTTAATTTGCTTGATAAGGGCAATTCTCCTCCCCATTCCCCACCTCCCACCCCTTGTCTCTCTCTCTGTCTCTCTGTCTCTCTCTCTCTGCACCGCCCGCTTCCCCCTCCACAAACACAAGACGGGTGGATCACGAGGTCAGGAGTTCAAGACCAGCTCTCTACTAAAAATACAAAAATTAGCAGGGCATAGTGGTGCACACCTGTAATCCCAGCTACACTACTCGGGAGGCTGAGGCACGAGAATTGCTTGAACCCAGGAGGTGGAGGTTGCAATGAGTCGAGGTTGCGCGACTCCAGTCAGGCAACAGAGGGATACTTTGTCTCTACTAAAAATACAAAAAAATTAGCCAGCATGGTGGCAGGTGCCTGTAGTCCCAACTATTCAGGAGGCTGAGGCAGGAGAATCGCTTGAGCCAAGGAGGTGGAGGTTGCAGTGCGCCAAGATCACGCCACTACACTCCGGCCTGGGAGACAGAGCCAGACTCGTCTAAAAAAAAAAAAAAAAAAAGGAAAAAAAAAAAGAGTTGTATTGAGGGAGCTGACAAGATGAGGAAGCAAGGACATTAGTAGTAGTTCAAAGTATGCCTGATGTCAAGTTCAGGCTCTGACGCTTACCAGCTGTGTGATCTTGGACAAATCACTTTACCTCTTTGTGATTCCATTTTAACTTTTGTAAAATAAGGTTAATATTATCTACCTTATGAAATCACTATGAGGATTACATGAGTTAAAACGTCCCTGGCACTGGGAAGCACTACGAGGGGATCTGCATCGTACAGAGTGGTCTAATGTTGTAAACTTTCTGGATCTTTTCTTTTAATTTGAATGTTTATTCAGTATGGTGTCATTTTTGTAATTATTGTTTTTCCTCTGTGTGTATGTTCCACCTCTTTGCAGAAATTAAGCTCAGTTGCTTGTTGTAGGAGGGGTCACATGTCTAAAGCAAGTGAAATTGCAGGAATAAATAGAGCAGTTGAATGTAATGGAATGTTGGTTATTGCTAAGTTAAAATCAGTACAGAATATACTGGAATAAGACAATTTACCCTAAAGTCATGCAAAACTCCTAGTATTTACCTTAAAATTTTAAGTGACTAGTCATTTCTGTAGATCCTTTTAGTTTCAGAGATAAGCTGTAAATTCAATTGCTTTCAGAAGGATAAAAATGGAATAAAGAATTGCAATAATATTGCATGGTAACTATAATTGTGAATGTGGAAATACCTTGTAATTATAAAAAGACTATCCAGACTTGGCACCATGTCTCACGCCTATAATTTCAGTTCTTTGGGAGGCTGAGGCATGTGAATTACTTGAGGTCAGGAGTTGGAGACCAATCTGGGCAACATAGTGAGACCCTGTCTCTACAAAAAATGAAAAAATTAGCCAGGCATAGTGGTGCATGCCTGTAGTCCCAGCTACTCAGGAGGTTGAAGTCGGAGGATTGCTTGAGTCCAGGAATTTGAGGCCACAGTGAGCTATGATTGTGCTACTGCCCTCCAGCCTGGGTGACAGAGTGAGACCTTGTCCCTAGATAATAAAAAGACTATCCAGATATGGGTTATTATTATCTGTTGTATCTTTGCCTTCTGCAGAGGAGTCTTGCTTTCTGGAAGGCACAGCAAGGATTAACATGTTGGTTTGAGGAGCCAGTTATCTCTCAGTCTCTCTGGGCTGAGGCCTCCTTCTGAAAATTCATTATAGCATTATCTTGTCTTGTAAGTGGATGATAGCACAGGCTTAGCATTGTGGCAATTATATAATTTTAATGATATAAACTGAGGTGATACTGCCATTGTGCAATGTCCTTAATTTAAGAAAATCTAAATATCATATAACCAGCTTTTAGTTTATAGTGCCCTCTGTATGTCTATCCTGATCTTTTGACCTTGTGAGTCAGATCTAGATATACAATATTCTTTCCTTTGACTTGGTAAATATTTTAGACTAGATCTAGTATTTCTTTCAATCCCTTGAAAATCTTACATATTCATGAGAATTACAAGAACTGTTCTTGCCATCATACTTGCAGGCTTGAAGGCTTCTAGAATTTTTTTTCAAGTTTTATAACCAAGGTTTATAATACTTGCCAGCACAAAATTGACTAGAAACTCTATGAATTATTTGTAGAACTATTTTTTTTTTAAATTTGAGTTAGAACCACAGAATTTCAATTCTAGAAGTGCCTCCAGAAAACATTTAGTTCAATAAAAGACACCAATACGCTCCCCAGGGATACATAGCTGGAAAACAAGATGAAATTGCAGTCCCTGGACAAATAATTTCTGACACTGCTGGTTTTCAAGTCTGACTTTTCTGTTCTCTCCCACAACTTTGGGGTCTTTCTTGTATCATTTGGCTTCTATCTCTTCTGTTCCATCAGAGGTCGCTGATCATGTCTTTCTAAAAGCATCCCTAGGTTCCTTTACAGTCTTTTATCCATCCTCTTCCTACTCTAGCATCATCACTGTTCATCATGATTTGAATTTACTATTTTATGGGTCTTTCGTACTTACTGATTATGGTTGTTTAACTTTTTTAAAACATCGGCGTTTATTAACAAGTTAAGAGAGCCTTCCGGGGAAGAATCAAGAAGGGGCTATCTTAGCCAAGATAACATGGCACAGTGCTCCATTTCTGAAAATATTGTCTGCATCCTAAAATGATGAGTTCACTAGCAAATCACGTAACTACACATCTACCACTGATTTACTTGGGGATTTTAAATGGATTTGTATTAAAATATTATTTGTTGAGATAAAGCAATATGGAGATTTTCAAACATTGGTGATGAATATTTAGACTTCTTCAACTGTCCTAGGTTAAGGAGTATGATAGATTAACACAAAGAAAATCATCAAGACAGCCTTATAAATGAGAGAACATGGCTAAAACATACTAATTTTACATTATTTTGATATCTGTATGTGTTGTTTTAGATTAAAATCTAAGTGTGTCACTTTAGAGTGAGCTGTCTAATAATATTTTCGTATGTGTAACTGCCAGTTAGAGATAACTTGAAGTTCAGTGCAAAGTCATTATGTTTTAAAGGAAGAATTTGTTAACCTGTCAGAGTTTGAAAGTTATTAATGGTGATTAAATATATGGGAAAAATGGAAAGCCATACTTCAAATGAGGTACTGAAGAAAGCAGAAATGTGGCAGGGGTGGCAGAGGAGAATGTTAAATTATTTTATACATTTAGGATTTAGTAATCATGTTTTCGTTACTCTTCTTTGCTTCTTGGATTTTTAAATTACATTCTAATTTAAAACTGTTATATAACAGCATCAACATCAGATAGTCTGTTGAGTTAAAGGGTATTATCTCAAAATGGGTTGAAATATAACAAGACGAATACTGTTTCCTGCCAGGACACATTGAGTGGGCTCTTCGAATAAAGCATATATGGATATTTACTGATGCCTGCACCCTTCTCTGAGTTGCCTTCTGGATGGTGTTTTCTATACAGTACATTTTGCTTTCTGCAAATTTTGGGGCATACAACATACAACTATCTAGAGCTTGGTGAGTGTTTTGCACTGTAGCAAGCCAGGGAGAGAGGAACAGCCCTGTCTCCCATTCTATTGTCTTTCTCCTTGAGGAGTTTACATTCTTATTGAAAGGATGGGAAATAAAGTAACAAAAACAATAACACAAGTAGCTTATTAAGTCAAATTGAGGCATAAGCTGTATGTTCTACAGAAGTTTAGAAGAGAAAAGAATTGAGTCTGGACAAATTGACTAGGGAAAGCACCATGCTGGGATTTGAGGTAAGCTTTGAAGGTTTTGACAATTGTAATGAAGTAGGTGGGAGAAGGTGGGCATTGTGAGAAAATGGAATTTATATCTCAGGAATGAATGATTGAAAACTTTAGATTAAATTTTATGAGATTAAAAATATTTAAGAATAAATACATGTACATGACATAAAAATAAAAATGTATAAATAGTGGGTACCTGCCCAGTGACAGGGAAATCCCTCCCCAAAGAGACAATCACTGTTACCAGTTCCCTTTCAGAGATAGTCTGTGTATACAAAAATGTGTGTATGTGTGCCTATCTGTCTGTAATTTTTCCCCGGAGCTGACCTTTTCCATGAAGAGATACCTTGCTCTTCACCACAGCTCAAGTCAATATATGAAGGTAGTGCTGCTTACTTTATTTAAATACTTTTTTTTTTTTGAGACAGAGTCTTGCTCTGTCACCAAGGCTGGAGTGCAGTGGTGCGATCTTGGCTCACTGCAAGCTCTGCCTCCCGGGTTCACACCATTCTTCAGCCTCAGCCTCCTGAGTAGCTGGGACTGCAGGTGCCCGCCACCACACCCGGCTAATTTTTTTGTATTTTTTAGTAGAGACAGGGTTTCACCATGTTAGCCAGGATGGTCTTGATCTCCTGACCTCGTCATCAGCCCACCTCAGCCTTCCAAAGTGCTGGGATTACAGGCCTGAGCCACCGTGCCCAGCCCCATTTTATTTAAATACTTTAGCCACTCATCTATTAATAGATATTTGGGTCATTTCCAATCTTTAGCTTTTACAAATGTTGCAGTAAATCTCTTATACGTATATCTTTGTGCATATCAATGTTTCCGTGGTATACATTCCTAGAAATAGGAATCTAGGGGCAAAAGATGTATACTCTAAATTTATAGATATTGCCAAATTTCCCTCCACAGAGTATCTCCCAATTTATCCCATATTTCCTCTCAGTCGTATATGGGACATCTTGTTTCCCTACAGCTCTGCCTTCACATAGATTTGTCAGACTTTTTGATATTTGTCAACGTGAAATGTGAAAAATGTATATTCATTGTAGTTAATATGTGCATTTCTTACTTTCATGAGATTCTAAGTAATATGCATAGCACAATCCCTTGTGGACAACTTAAAACATGACATTTTACTAGAAAGATTACTTATTGGATACTTACTGGTTTCAGTAACAGCTACAAAACCATGCTAAGGACAAGCTGAATCATGTTGGGTATGTGGGGTGTTAATTACCTTAGTGTTGTTGCTGTACATTTTTCTGGCTCCCACAGCTTTAAACATCATTAAAATAAGTAAAAGAAAACGTAATGGTTCAAACCTCAACCTGGTGCCGAGTGGGCTCACAGCTGCTTGGATTAATGACTCAGTGAATGAATGGGAATCTTACCCTTTAGAAAGGTGAGATTTCAAGGCAGGAGAGATAAACCTCACGTTCTGCTTTTGTTCTCTGATTATCTAATTATTTTAATTCTCTCTCCACCCAAAGACTAATCAAGGGCAGAATGAAGAAATATGCATTATATTATCCTTAGTGTCCTGAAATAATGGATAATGTACTTTATTGATCAAATGGCTCTGGATTTCTGTGATTTTTCCTTTTTTTAATCCACATCTGCTATAAGGCATTTTTAAAATTAATAAACCTGCAGGATTTGTCTTCTTAGTAGAAAAACAAACACAAAATAAAACCAAAAAACCCAACCCTGCTTATAAAAGAGAATACAGCCAATCCAAACATTCTTAGCATTTTTTCATGTTGTAAAGTGGTGTAATGAGGGAATGTCATTCCCAAAGTAAGGAAGAGTAAGGTGGGATTTGGGGTAAATTTCTGCTATTGTAACTGTAATGCAGGATCTCAGTTACAGTAAAAGAACCAGACAGTTCCTAGGGGTGCGGACTCATATAGGACTCGTGTGTGTGTGTTTGTGTGTGTATATATATATATATATATTTATTTTGGAAGTACCATCCAAAAAAGATTTTATACACACACACACACACACACACACACACACACACACACACACACATAATTTTTTTTATTTTTTGGAAGTACCATCAAATGAGTCTAAAATTCACAGGAAGGAGAAAAAAGGATTAAAAAAAAAATTACAGCCAAACAGTTGGTAATTGGTGTGTGGTGTTCACTAGTATGAGGGGATGTGAGGATATTTCTTGGCTCAAGCATTTTATTCTCAAACTACAAATGTGTTTACAAATTAAGAGCACACTAATCTATGGCAGCTCAGTTCCAAGGAAGTAGATTTTAGTTTTTAGTGCTCAGAAATGAAGGATTCCCACAAGGAACTTTGCCTACTGTACCAGATAAAAGGATCCTCACAAATAAAGCAATAATTCAGTTACCTGTTCTTGAATAAAAGTCTGTGCTTTATTTTTAAGCTAAGTACAGTGATTTCCCAATTTAGCTTTTTGGGAAAAGCCTGTCAGGATGCTATGACAATCCTCATTTTCCTTCCCCAAAGGAACTCCCTCCTTTGCCAAAGCCATATTCTAGCCTTGCAAGTAGTGAGACTTCATCTTTAGCCACACTTTTAGGAGTACTCTAGAGAGTCTGGATGTTATTCTTAAGCTATTTATAGCAAAGGGAGTTGAGTGAAAGCTGGGTGCTGTGGTGGTATGGGGTTATTTTTAGTACTTTCGACACTTTGTGTTTTTCCAAAACTGTTGGCTTCTATGAACAAGATGTAAAAATCACTAGGTTCCTTTCTTTACAGTACTGTAGAGCAGTTTAAAAAAGAGAGAAAATGTAATATTATCTCACATTTCTAAATCTGAGTTTGCTTGCCATTTTTACATTGTTAAACCTATCTTTTATTCTCTGCACAGGCATAGATTGAGCTTAATACCAATATTGGTTTACTGATTAGAAAAGTGGTGCATACTAGCAAGAAATATGAACAATATAGAGACCAACAAATCAGAAAAATGAAAATCCCCCTTTAATCCCCATCAGATGAAATCTCAATGGAGAGTTTTGAGGAGAGTCATACAGACTTTTCTCTGCATATTTTTATTACATATGTAGATGTGCATGCATACATGCTTATTTTTGACCTAAGATGATATTATATGTTCTTTCCTGAAGGTTTGCCTTTTTTTTTCCATTTGTCAATATGTTTTGCTCATGGTTGCATGCCAATACATGTAGCATTACTGGATTACTTTTTAACTATTTGATGCTCCATTATGACTGTCATAGTTTAGTAAACCAGTTGCCTTTTGATATATATTTGTTATTTCCAATTTTTCATTGAAATGATACTATAGTAATAAATATCTTCATACGTGGAGATATTTATTTCTACAATATACTTGGAGTGAAATCTTGATATGCACATTTAAAAAACCTGAAGCCTTTAAATGAGCAAATTGTCACTGTCGTGACAGGCTTTTTAAAGGTAGAGTTATTTTAGGAAACCAAGTAAAGCCTAAACCCAGTGGCTATGTTTGTGATAGGTCTCATCACCTCCACATTCAAAATGCCAGGATGCAATGACTTGCCCAATCTCTTGAGTTTTAGAGACATTCTAAACCGTCCTTTTTGTGGCTTTGTGAAGCTCTCACCATGCTGTCTCTTAGTTTCATTGTCATGGCCATCTTCATCCATGTACCTTACCCACTGTACCATGCTTTCTCTTAGCTGACAGTGTTTAGGATTAACTCGATAAATGGTTTCCTAATGTGCTTCCAGATGGAGCTCAGAGAACAATTTAACCCAGTTGTAATAACCATGTTTTAGAAAGATTAAACCCATTTGGATTACTTTACACCAAAGAGGGGGATTTATCTGAAAGATCCAGATGAATTTCATGGATTCCATGGGCTTAAAACGCAGTCGTCCCTCAGAAAAGATTAGAACCAGGAACTGAAAAGCCATATAGAACTGAAGTCACTTCATCTTCCCAAGACCTTGGGGTTTCTCATCTCTGTGTCTCTCTGCTCTCATTCATTTTTTAGATTATCAATTATCTTGACCCATCAAGTGGAAACAAGCCACCCAAAGCCATCAAGCATTTAACAAGATCAACTTTCTTAGAGTCGTGTTTCCAGATTTCCTAGGACAGAATGTTTTATTGGTTGGTGTAGTCATATGTTCACTCCTGGTATAGTTAGGGAATGAAGGTGAAGAAGCCTGACATTTTCTTCTTATCAATCACTTCCTCCTTCTTGATGTTACTATCTCAGAGAGGCCTTTCTACCCACCCAAAATGTACCCCTTGTCCATAACTTTTCCTCTCTTGATCTTGTATTATTATTTTAAGGCACTTAATTTTGAGCTACTTTGTTGTTTGTTTTTTTCTCCCACTAGAATATTAGCTTCGTGGTATAAGAAAACATATCTATCATATTCATTGTCATAATACCAGGGCCTGAAATAGGGCTTGATTTCATAGCAGTTACTCAATAAATACATGTGTGGGTGCAGTCTGAGGTGGACAGACCTAGAAGACACCTCTTTGTCTTGCAGAGGATGTCTCTAGGGATTTTAGTGACTGGTGAAATTGTACATTTCAGCTTCTCTCAGAGCTGTTTTGTCCTATATGTGCATTTGACTACTTCTCTTGTTTGGAGACCATATATTTCACTACCTCTTGATTTAAACAGGGCATGCCTACCTTCAAACTGCTTACAGTTTTATTAACTTAATCTCATAGCAACCACATAGGGTGAGCAAGTTAGGTATCATCTTCTTTGGTAGATATATTAACTGAGATGTTGCATGCTTTGTTCAAAATCAAATACCTAGTAGACAATGGAGCTCATTCTAGAACTCAGGTCTTTGCTGGGGTTCCTCTCAATAATCCCTAGCTCCTAGGATTAATTATTTGGAGTTGACATGGAACTTTTAGTTCCAAATCAAAAATGCTATTTCTTCATAAGGTACAACAAAGGACCATGCCAAGAAAAATCAATGGTATTATAGTATATATCTGCTTTTTTAAACTTCGTGTGGATCAATTTATATGCACGAAATTTCTAATAATAGTAGTTTTATTTTCATAGATTTCTATTTCAAGATAATGTCGACATAATTGTGACATTTCAAGTATTAACAGTAGTTTCATTTTTTTACTCATATCCCATTTTGTGCTTCCCTTGGTAACAGATCTCTGAAAATGTATTATCAGAGAACAAATGCTGTGCTACTCTGCATCTGCCCTCCTTAGGCTTTTATTACTACTTATTCACTCACTGTTAATGGAGAGATTACTGTGTGCTATGTTTAAAGAACTTCATGGAAAAAGCCCGGGTCAGTGAAATGTAGACAACGAACAAAAACAAAAAAAATGGAAATGTGTAGGCTAAATCTTTTCATTAGAAGCCATTGTTTCAATATCCATGGCACAGAGCTTATATTTTTAAAGATAACATTTGTTTTAAGAAAGTGTAAAGGTTATTAAAATGGATGCTCTTGGTATATGTCTCATTCAGTAGTAAATATATATTTACTATTTTCTAGATGAGAGAAGATAACCCCTGCCTTTAGAAGTTTTAAATGCAGAAGAAAAAGTCACATTAAAAAATAACTGCAGAACCATGGTGTATGTTAAATGTGTGTGAGCATTCTTTCTACGTATCTGGCCCAGTGTCTAGTGGATTTCATAGCATATAGAATAGAGTATATAGATGTTTGTTGAATGGCTAAATAAATGCATGACTGGATACTTGAACAAACCTCCAAGTAGACTGATTAAAGCAAAAGGCTTGATAAAGAGGTAGGCTTTTAAGAGGCAGCTTGGGAGCCAGAAGGCAAGTATTCCAGGCAGACAGAATTAATGAGAGTTGATTTCCTTTTCCAAGGAAGGAAAAGATAATGAACTATGTCATGAAGCCTGCTGACAAACAGGTAACTGGGAGGAGTTGGCTTTTAAGAATCTTGTACACCTGACTATACAGAAAAGTCTAGTGTATAAGACTTTTCCTTAGTGGTGGACAAATTTGGAATTCTGTAGAGAATGCATTTCCCTTATCTGTTATCCTTGTTCACCACTGGCCCTTTTCTTTGCCTCATTCAGTTTTAATCATCATCCTGAAATATCTTCTCTACTTCTAAAAACAACTATCAAGGGACATGTGACCCAACCCAAATATGAAACTATGGTTGGCGGCCCCATGGATAAGGAATAACACAAAATTAAGTATAACCACAGTTGCTCTGCTTAGAGGGAAATGACATTTATCTGAAATTATTTTTGATGCACTCAGATTTTTAAAAAGAACCTAGAATTTATTCATTATACTAATACATTTTAAATGTATTCCCTTATAAGAATGACTCATCATGAATCACACATTATAGGAGCATTTTAGTCATTGTACACAAATGAAACAGTGACAAAGGAAAATGAAATGTCACCTTGTTTGTTCCATTATGTTAAGTGTGGTTTCAAATTCACATTTTTTTAAGTTATAGCCTATAGCCAATACACCATATATTCCAATTCTACCATATTTTGAAAATCAAATATGAATTTTAATTTGTGAAATAAGGCTGCTCAGGAATATTTATTTCATTTGAGCAATGCTTTATTTTATGATACAGAAATTAATGAATATAGTTTTCCATGACATAAATTAATTTCCATTTTCTTCCATAAATTTCAAAAGCAGCCTTCTCATTTAAGCCAGTGAGTTGCAGTACTGTGAATATAATATTGCAATATATACCAAGAGTGACTGAATATTCAGGTGGGTTATCTAGTAGATATTTGACTTAATCCCACCTCTTAATCCCTCTGTTTTCTGTGCGTATGATGTGATGGTTTGAGGTTCTCAACTGAAAATGATCTCTACTGTCCACTTTGAAAGTATTTTTCATATAACAATCTTAAAATAATTAATATGTTCAAGAAATACATGAAAAATCTAAAACTAGATTTGCATCACATTAAATTGCTGAATTGTTTAACACATCCTTTTTTATATTTTCTCCTCAAATCTTATACCAACTGTTAGAAGAACCGAGCAGCTATAACAAAGGCATTTCAGAAAATACGATAACTGTTTTCATTCTGCAAAATGACAGTCCCTGAATGAAAAGAAAACGTTTGTTTAGTTGAATGTGGAATTTAAAATCCTCCCTGTTAATTTTCATTTCTTAAATCCTTCTACTGAAATGGGATTTTTTTTGACATTTTTTTTCCTGTATAATTTTTCTTGAAGCTGAATGCCAACAGTAGCAATTTCTGGCTCTTGGTGGGTCAGACATTTAGGTTAATGCTTCTGCTGGCTTTGTTTCAGCCAACTGAAGAATTTTGATTACAATTATTGGGATTACTTTAATTTAGAAAAGTGCCGGTTCCTTTTGTGAGCATGATTTATTCTCGCATAAATCAAATTAAAAGTTTTTATAGACAGCAGACCTGTTTTCTTGACTCTTATACTCTTGGATGCACTATTACTTAAAGAAGAAGAAACTAGAAGAAAGAAGATGACTTATTAGAGATGAGTCAGACTGTTGTGGAAAGCTTTGTCACCCATCAAACCACAGTTAACTGAGTGGATGCATCTTGCTTAGCCCTCTTTTCAGTAGAAGTGGATATTTTTGTTTGTTTGTTTATGTGATTCACCTTTTCTTGAAGTGGTATGAGAAGATCCTTGAAAAAGGAATCTTATATATGAACTCGTGTTGGGTATATTTCAGGATACTCAGAAAAGAACGTTCCTCTCCTTGAACATGTCAACTATTTTAGAAGCATACCCTACTAATTTTTTTGTGAAGGCAATATTTTCATGTTTAGCTTGTAAAATCTTATGTAAAAGGATTTTAAAGAAGGAAAGCAGATGGATTGCAGGTGGTATTTCTCTAATTTTTGCTATTACATCATTGTAACTACACAGCTTGTTCAATTTTTCATGTGTGCTTTAAAATATATGTGTGCTCTATTCTGCAAAACAAGCTTTCTGAAGCTTAACTAAGGGGATGCAGATTGTTACATGTTTAAAGTAGGATTGTCAAATTTTTCATCTGCAATTATAAAATCAGTGATTCCCATCTTAACAGAAATAATTACATATGCATTTTATAATAGGTTTGATAAGAAATAGTTTGTGAATTCCTGAAAAATAACCAGATAAACTTGTTGAAAGTAGTTTGTAGTCACTCCTGATAAGATCACAAGTGTTTCATAAAATATTTGTAACCACATAGAATTCTTTTTCACTTAGTTGCAATTTGCAATGGCCATTCTCAAAGAGAAATAATTTGATTGTTATTGAAATCTTGAATTTAAACAATTAATGTTGTTTCCAAAATACTATTTGTGATTTTTTTTTTTTTTAGCTGCAGGTTTCAAACGGTTGTTTTGCTGATATTTAGAGCAACCATTGTTTCATTATCATTGCTCACTTAAGGGGCCTCTTTGTACAATTTTTTTCTAATCATCTCCTCACAGTGAAGAAATGTTAGTTCGGCTATTTATATTTTTATATATAGTCTATCCTAGTATATATTTAGTTAGATCTACTTTTATCTCTTTACGCTAGTATATGTAATATCTGTGCTTTATGCATAAAATAATGTGCAATGTATATGAGTTTTCTTCCCCCAACCCCAGAAACAATATTTGCCCTGTGAGGGGAATTAACACCCCCGCCAAGAATGCATGATCTAGATAGAGTAAACTCCATTCAACCCTGACTGAGGTTAAGATCAGTAACAAGCCAGGAAATTACAGCCCCTCCTCTTTATTGCTAAGTCATGTGGAGGGTACATAATTTTCTTAGATGTAACGTTAGGCTGCCTTACTATATTATTTCCACTATATATAGCTAGCCAGTATGTATTTGGCATATATTCAAAGGGAAAATAATGGTCTCTTCAGATAAAGGGGCTTTCAAAGTCTTCTGCAATAAAGGACTATTTTGAGAAATGACAATTTCTGTTGGGCATCACCAAATCAGAAATTTTGAGTGAATGTATTTTCATTGCTAAAACTAGAGAAATGAAAAGTGAGGAATTTCCCTTTCTGGATTTGGCTCACATAGTATATTGGTTTCATCTCTGTCCTAAATTGAAAAGCCCACTGACAATGAGTGACTGTGAAACCGCAAATATTGGAGTCCAATAAACTTGGATGTTTCTAAATCTACAAGTGCTATGATTTAAGGCTGCCAGTCTACAGTGACCTGTATTGCTAGTGGCAATGCTGAATACTTTCACAAAAAGAAAGACATGTCTCAAGGTAGGAGTTTGGAGCCGTAGCTGCAGTGAGCCCAACTTGCTTCCAGCAGTTGTGTGAATATTTACCCAGCTCTGATGAAATTAGTTTGGTTTTAAGGATCCATGAAGGTTTAACAGTGGAGGCTGATTGACTCTAGATGATCCTGCTGGGGGTTTTTGTTTCGAGTTTGTTTCTTGCTGAAAAGCTAGGGAAGTACTTTTCCATCCTATAGCATTGGGACTTCTATGACAAGCCAGTAGTTTACCAATTGTGGTAATAAGAAACATGCATTTTCTGCATACTTGAAAACAGAAAATTACCATTGTAACTGTTACAGCCGGCTTATGGCTATGATTTCAGACTAATTACAGTTTTCTCACATATACTAATAACTCTAATTTAGAATTTTTAAATAATCACTCTCTCGGGTAGAACTGACAAGCTTCTGAGAAGTGAAAACTTTGTGTACGTCCTGGAGGAAATTTAGGTTGTTGCAGATTTAATGACCTGCCCTACAGTAATGAGATGTATTTTTTTTTTCTTGAGTGCCAATATATTTTATGCATAGGACTCTTTGAAGCAACTTCAATGAGAAGAAATATATATATATATATATCCTGAAGAATTATTTGACTTATTGCAATTTAGAACACCCATTTATCTTTTACTGTGTAGTTGACCCTTGACCTTTACAGATTTAACAGCAGAGTCTCAGTATTTCCCAAGTGATCCAGAGTAATTTGCAATTCTACTGAGACATGAATGTGTTTGGAGTTCTGGAAGGCTGATGTGCAGAAGCAATTCACTTGGTGAACAAGCCTAGCCATCCACTCAGGAACTGCCACCCATTGCACTCTGACTGTCCTATTTATTTGTTTGTACGTAGGGAGGAAATTATGTGCTGGATGGATCCATGAATCTGGGGAGCCACAGAGATCTCTAGCTTATCTAGTCATAAATATCAGCACTCTCTTGTTATTGTTACTATTCTGAAATATCGGAGTAGTGACTCTTAACACCACCAACACATGGGCCTGCTGAGAATCACTTCCATAGTGAAAAGGTTGTGTCATAAATCCTTAGGTGTGTCAGGGCAGGAAGAAGCAGCAGAGGAAAGAAACCAACTGGCATGAGGCTTGAATACAACAAAAGAAACAAAACACCTTAATTTTTTATTAACTATTTTAATATATCCAGCGTTACCATATTACCAAGATAAATCTTGTCGATATTCTAATAGATAATGGAATAATTTCTTAAATTAAGTCTTCGTTACAATTAGATAAAGGTAGATGGTATAAAGTGGCTTGAGAACAATAGTCCATATTCCTCTTTAACTTTCTTCTCTACCAGCTAATCTTATATTATACATTTACCTTTGGAATATAAAACAGCCATTCCCTAAACATAATTCAGCCCAGCTCATGACAAAATGAACATACATTACAAATAATGGGGTCAGAAACCGATTCAGTTTTATTGTATACTTTGTTCCCTCTTCACCCTCAGCCTCCACTTGTTTTTTGCAGTGTTGTTGATACTTCCCCCAGAACCCACAGAATTTTCTTCTTCTTAACTCTACTTCCCATGATACTACTAGGCTATCATTTCCACTAGCTTCATCTTTTGTGTCTGAGAAGTACTTACTGGCATGTGTGTAGGAGTGTTTTGGTAAAGAAGAGTGCCTAGGCTGGGCTTTAGAAGATTGGAGAGCCTGGAGCCCTTCTTCAGCTACTCTGGAGAAGAAATAAATCCTCTGTCCAGCTCCTGGGAGGATGCTGAGCTCTTCTCTGAGTGACAGCTTCCTTGACCCAAACATGGTGGGATTCTTCGGGATCACACAGATTCAGTCCAGCTCTAAAGTTCCGAGTCTTCGTAAATTCTATTGTTCTTGGTCATGCCTTCATTTACACAACCAGGGAGCCACTGAGCCTCCCAGGGTCTGGTAGCAGCTCCATTTGGTCTAGTCCTGTCCAAATTGAGCAGCAAGGGCCTGGGGCAGGCAAGAGTTGAGTTCATGGGAACAGCAATTCTCAAACCTTTAGAGTCCCAGGACCAAGTTCACACACAAGAAATGCTGGAGGAACATTTCAAGGAGTTTCATTCCAACATGATACACTCTGTTTTACGACTTTTGCTGGCTGAGAAGAACTGTTTGCAGTGCTGAGTGGCTTTCTTACATCCTCGTGAGGGTACCTGTTAAATATTCAGCCACTGCTCTTAGAATTACCCTCACTAAGTTGTTCCCTGCCCAACATTTCCCAGCACAACTTGCTCAGTTCAAAGGTCTCACACCTATACCCATAACATTATGCATCTTCAGTTATAGCACAATTTATTATACTTGGTGATGCTTGAAAAGGGCCTATAGCATTCTGGTTGAAAACCAGTGGTCTAAAGAAGTGTTTCTGAAAGCGCTGGAACCAAGAGATCGCCATCCATATCACCAAATGATCACCACGACCCCCAGTCTCTACTTCTTAAGAAACCTGCAGCTGGGATAGCGCAATCTGTGTTTTAACAAGGGCTGCAAACAGTTCTTCTCATCCAGCAAAAGTCATAAAATAGAGTGTATCATGTTGGAATGCAACTCCTTGAAATGTTCCTCCAGCATTTCCTGTGTGTGAACTTGATCCTGGGACTCTAAAGGTTTGAGAATTGTTGCTCTCATGAACTCAGCTCTTGCCTGCCCCAGGTCCTTGCCACTTAATGTGGACGGGACTGGACCAAATGTAGCTGCTACCAGGTCCTGGGAGCACAGTGGCACCCTGGTTGTGTAAATGAGAGTGCACCCCATTTAGCATTCTGGTGCCTGCTAAAATTTGGTCTGCTGCACAAAGATGACCACACATACATTCAACAGAGAGGCCTGATTGTGAGAAGTAAGTATGGAACTGGGTCTCTTTAGACCGCAACATGCAGATTAATCTCAGTAAAAATCATTCAAATTGATCACAGCCCATTCTGATTTTACAAAGTGGTTCCTAAGCTCTGGCTGTGTGTCATAATCAGGCTTTTAAACAATATTCATTCCTATGTTTCACCTGGGATATTGAAATTCAGTCTAATCTGAGGCCCAGGTGCCTGTTTTAAATACACCTTCCAGATGTGTCTGCAGCCAGTCTGCAGAGTGTTTGTGAATTACTGATCTGGATGGTGCTTCTCAAACGTGAGTGAACATTAGAGTCACCAGGAGGGCTTCTTAAGCCTGATTCCTGGCCCCATTCCTAAAGATATCTTTTCAAGAGGTCTGAAATGGAATCAGGAATCTGCTTTTCTAACAGACTTCTAGGTGATACTGGTTCTTGGACCTCAGCGCTCTGACCTAGAAAGCTGCAATACAAACTTCTGAGCTCCCAAATAAATGTTAGGCTTGACTTCCATGAGCTCACCAAGACTTGTACCTATCTCATTGAAGTCTCCTATTTATTGTTATTTTCCTTATTTTTTGAAATAGCTGATATATTCATATAATTAAAAGTTAATGACTTTTAGTATTTAATATTAATGTTTAACTGTTTTAATAACATTTATATTTTATTAATTTCTTAAAATATATCAATATATTTATTAAATATATTAATAATAATGTATTTTATTAAAATATTATTTGATAAAATATTTTTTAGTAAATGCAAATAAATTTTAAAGTTAATGCTTTAATTATGTGAATATGTCAGCTATAGTCAAAAACCAAGAAAGCTTAAAATGTATGAAAAGACATATAGTAATTTTCTCTCTTCTAGCCCACACCCCACTGATTTTTCCTCAGCCAGAGGCAACTAACTTCTATAGTTACTTGTGTATCCTTTCCAAAGATATTTATGTTGTCAAAGGCATATGGTAGTATAAGTATTGCACACTGAACCTCCTTTGTAATTAAATCCTGGCATTCCCTGTCTCGTACTTGCGTGTTTCACCTAACTAACTGTGTGAATCTTTCCCTTTCGAGTCCCTAGCAGGCTCCTGTTTTTGTGCTGTGGTTTTGTCGTTACTCATTGCTGATTCTATAATCTATTTAAACCAGCTCTATTTATGGCATAGGTGCCAGTCATGGGAGCCACAACTAACGGCAGCCACCCAATGAGTCCAAAACATGGCATCTGAGCAATACCCTTATCCTCTCCTCAGGCTACTGGAGAGACCACTTTCTGAAGCGGTTGTCCATTATTTGTATTCTCTTGATTCTAAAACAAGTTTAGTTTTGCTCAATGTGTAAAATATATGTTTTAAAATTATGAGTTAATGTATGAGAATAAAGATCGCTCTTGTGTAAGGAAGGTGGAGAGGTAGTATTGTATCGTGAGTGCACCGTGCGAGGGACTGTTTGGATTGAGTTGGTGTGCAGACTCAATGATTAGGAGGCAACTCTTGGTGGATAGGTCTACCCCTCCTGGCCCCACCCCCACACACAAAATAGCATCCAGCTCTGAGAAATTAAGGTTTAGAGCTAGCAAACAATGGAGCTAAGGTGTTAACTCACTTCTTCCAAAATCCAAAACCCCGTGTGTGCGTTCCCTTATGAATGTCTTCAGGTTAGGGGTGCCCAAGGCCATGGGGGCTCAAATCCCACCTTCCTTAGCAGGGTCAGCTTTAGAGTAAGGTGAGGAAGGCACGTAGGGCAACAAACTTATGGAGGCGCCCACTCAGAATCATGCCCGTGTGCCTGAGGTGCCTCATGTGCCCTAGTCTAGTCAGCCCCAGGGCCTTAGTTTTCTTATCTATAAAAATTGTACCTATATCCCAGGGGTTTTTTGGTGAAGATTAACAGAATTGAGGATTAATAAAATTTAAGCACATAAAATATTTAGAAGTGCCTTGTCTATTGTAAGTTCTAGTTACACTTAGTTATCATTAAATTCAGTTTCTTGATTTTCCCTTATGTAGAACAGTCATAATCTTGATTAAATAAATAGGATTCCAGATGCTCAAAATTTAAAAAAGAACAAAGAAAATTTTGATGACTTCCTGTGAGCTTCCTTTCATGGACTGACTTAAATAGGAAGATCCCAACATCTCCTTTCAAGTCATCATCTCCTAAAAATCTACCCAACAGAAACCACTGCCTGGGCACCGAGATTGGCTTCTGTCTTGTGGTGGGGGGGAAAGGGGGCAGGGTTCTGGCAAAGGCCAACTGGCTGCAAGGGGTCAGGCCAGGGGGAGACGTTCTCAAGACTGGAGTCTTGTTTCCTTCTCCTTCAAAAGCAGGGGTGGGATGGGGAATCCCAATTCCTTTTAATGCCAGCTTTTATTCAATTCCTTTTGAGAATTCCCTCCTTCCCACACTTCCTCCCACTCAATATCCAAAAATATTAATGCCTGAGAACGAAAACAAATTCTGAGGCTTTTAAGTAAGTCCTTTGAAAATGTCTATCATGTATCTTATATATTGGTTTAGAAAGTAAGATGATTGGGGGTTGCCTATAGATGGTGTTAATGTAATGTCTGAATGCTATATTGTCATATCTCATATATGCCAGTGCTTGATCAGAACCAAGACTGGCAGATTCATGACTAAAAGCTGTTAGCTGGCATTTGTAAGGCATTTTTTTTTTACTTTTCTTTAAGAATAAATGTTCCTTCAGAGCACATGAATAAATAAACATGTGTTTGAACTTTGCCACTTTTGCTTTTGATAGGAGGAAAACCAGCTCACTATATGTATATATTTACAACACTCCTGGAGTACATGCACGTGAGCCCCCAAACATGTTGGTATATAATCAATCTTAACTTTCAAAATAAATTGTATTGATTAAACCTCTGTCGATGTGTGGGGGTGGCACATAGATCAGTTGGTGACTGACAGCCTCTTCCACCATGTGCATCTGTGAAGACAGTCCTGATTGCCACTGTCATTGTGTTTATGCCTAGGCATTTGAGAACAGTTTGTGATCCAATGTTTCAGAGCCTTCTGAAAGCCTTTGCTTGGGAAAAGCACACTCAGGCCTGATGACTGCATGCTAGCCTGGCATATATATATATGTACACACACACATATACACACACATACACACACACACACACACATATATATATACACACATATATATATGACTCTTGTTTCTGGCACTTTGCGGATATGTTTTCTCTCACCCTTATTGTCTACCCCCACTTTATCTCGGGAAAGCAGCTGATGTGCATTCCCTTGCTGGTGGTTCTTTGCCCATACCTTCTGTGCATGGCATGGTTCTGTCATGAGTATCCTTTGAGCGTTGGTAGATCACAACGTTCATGGTAATGGGGAACCCGTCATATCTTTAACAGATGGGTCAAATGTGAAATTCATGCAAATGTCCATATTGGGTTAGTATCTCAGCATTGTTATAAATGTTAATGTCAGCCATCTCAGTTCTTTAGGCAGTGGTCTCCAAACCATTTTAATCATTCAGTAGTAAAAACTCAGCATCTGTACTCAATATAGATCAGTGATTATTAACAGGAGATGACTTTGTCCCCTAGGGGACAACTGACAATGTCTGGAGACACTTGGGTTGCTGCAGTGGTTGGGGAGGAGGGTCAGGAGTGGTACTACAGACATCTAGGAGGAAGAGGACAAGGATGCTGCTAAACATTCTAAATGCACAGGGCATCACCCCACAGCAAAGAATGATCTAGCCTAAAATGTGAATAATGCTGAAGTTTCAAAACCCTGATGCATAGTTTGAACCACATGAAATGCACACAATTTTAAATAATACATATTAAGCTGAGTCATATAAAATTGCAAATACTTTGATTTGTAAAAATGGAAGTTTCATACAGTTCAACCTAATATGTGTAATTATGGATTTCTGAATAAACTGCTGTGCAAATAAATTATTTACATTTTAAAATTCAAAAACATTGCCGGGCACAGTGGCTAACACCTGTAATCCCAGCACTTTGGGAGGCTGAGGTGGGTGGATCACCTGAGGTGGGGAGTCCAAGACCAGCCTGGCCAATGTGGAGAAACCCTGTCTCTACTAAAATTATAACAATAGCCAGGTGTGGTGGTGCATGCCTGTAATCCCAGCTACTCTGGAGGCTGAGGCAGGAGAGTCGCTTGAACCCAGGAGGCGGAGGTTAAAGTGAGCCAAGATTGAGCCATTACAATCTAGCCTGGGCAACAAGAGCGAAACTCCATCTAAAAAAAAAAAAAAAAAATTCTAAAACATTGACTTTTATAAAGGCTGTTATTGAGAATTTTAATGTTTTCTTTTTGTTTGCTTATGGATCTTTTTGCATGTATCCCATCTTGGTGAGCACTGTTCTAGACTTTTGTTTAATCCAAAGGTTGATGTGACTTCCAACAGTTTACTAGACTAGAGCACTCTCCTACTTGCTCTTTGGAGCAGTTAGGGGTTCTTTGGTGATGTCTAGGGTGACTGGCTGCCTTGGGTAGCACAGACAGACCTATAGGAATTTGGGCTCTAATCCTGTTTGCCATCTCAATTGAATCCGCTTTCCCCTGAAATGCTTAAGATATCCACCCTTCATTTAGAATGCATTGCAAGAGAGACTTTAGCAGGCAAAATTATAGTTTGAAAACCACTGAAGGAGATGGTAACTTTCTGAAGTGCAGGGATTATTTGCTTTCTCTCTCTGCTCAGTATGTAGCACATAGCAACTGCTCAATAAATGCTCTTTTGAATGAATTTCAGAGAAAATGTTACTTGAATTGAGGAGGACTTTGAATTATGGAAAGGCAAATTTTTTCTTTTGGTAATACTTTCTGAAAAAAATCTGGTTTTCTTAAGGTTCTTAGCCTTAGGCAGGTTTATATGCTATTTTTGTTTTGTTGGCTTATCTGGTGGTATTTATTAAGAACTCATGTGGGTGTGTGTTTCTACACCCTTCTCTCTCTTTTGTATTCTTAAATTTCCTGCAATCAATATGGACTACTAAAAACAGAAGACTTCTCCTGCATATGGTTACCGTAGTATACGTGGATCTTATGAAGCACGTTGAAGAGATCTGGTGCTTATCTTCCTAGCACTTAAGCAACGGATGAATGTTAGGCTTACCTAGGGAGCTTTGAAAGATCCGGAGACCTGATCTGGGGTAGATCCCTAACATCAGTATTTTTTAAATGGTCTTTAGGTGATTCTAGCTTTCAGTTAGCGCTGAGAGCCATTGACTTAGAAGTTAATTATCATTTGTTTTGTACAACCTCTTTTTTAATTTAACTGCCTATCTATCACTCTATGTAAATGGTCTCCAATATCTATATATTTAAGTGAAAAAAGCAAGACATGGATATTTATTAGATGTATACATGTATGTATACATATGTATGTATGTGCGTGTGTATAACATGGACATTCACACAATACATATATTCAGAAAATGAATTCTAGAGAGACACACCAAAATTTTTAATGCTGATCATTTGAGTGAGATTTGGCGTTTGGAGACTCACTAACTGTCCAGTTTGCATTTTTTTTCCCCTGTGAGCATTAAAAGAGCAAAACCACAAACTGCACTGAGCCTGTACTTCCTTATCAACCTACTTTTAAAATTTCTTCATACTAGTCTTTTTCTAAATATACCATGTGGGTCTCTCATTTCTTTTCCACTGCATTGACATAAGTTTTTGGAAATCTGTTGTAGAAAATATTAATTTGGCACTGGGAAAAGCTGATTATCTCTATCCTAACAACCTCTTTAGAACGATTCTAATATATTCCTACCACAATGCCTTTTTTGTTTCAAATTCTTGATGGGTAAGCGTATTACACTAAAGAGCTGTTTTGTCACAATGATCTGGAATAATCACTCCTGACATTTTTATGAGTCACTGCAAAATTCAAAGAATGTCTGTTTGATGGAACACACAATGAAAGGGACTCCAATGTATAGAAGCAGAGTGTTAGGGATAATGTTATATTTTATAATCGCCTCAGCTGAGATTGATACTGTTTTTAAAGTTGCTACTGATTTCATTGTTCCAATAACATTGATGAAATCATTTGTAGGAAACCGACATTACAGTACTCAGAGAACAATCGATCAAATACGTCTTTTGTATACTGAGGAAAATAACAGTTTCAAAAGGCCTTCTAATTTTTCTGTCAACTGTGTGTGAAGAATGACTGTATCTGATTTCACTGAGAGGACTCTGTTAACTAAGGGAATTATGCAAGTGAAAAATACCATTAGGATTGGGAATTCTTTCACAGTTGACTTGTTTTGCATTGTCCTGGAGGAGTCAGAGTTTCTGACAAGTTCCTTGTAAACCTGGGCTAGCTCATATTACATTTTATTTCTAGATTTTTTAAGGCTCAACTATCCTTTCTCTACAATCTCTGAAAGAGCTTAAATCAATTTGGCCTGGTTTTCCTCGATGCAGCATCAGGCAGTCTGGACCAGCTCCCCTTTCTGCAAATAATGTTAGAGCTTTCACATCTGCGCAGAATAAGTGAACTCACAGGAATTAGCATTTGCCAGGTGCTTCATCATTTACAAAGTGCATTCACATGCATTTGTTCCCCACAATAGCACAAATGATGCAGGCGTTCTATTCCCTCCATGTTGCAAGGAAGTTAAATGATTGTCCAAATTCACAATTTGAACAGATAGGAACAAAATACATGGTAAAGGGACAGGAATCCTTTTATATTGGCAAAATAAAAATAGTTGATAAAGTCTGGTGTGTCTCCTCCCGAAAAGGACTACAGTCACATAGGACAGAACCCACGTCTCTTATTTCCTTGGTAACCACTGCAGTTTAGCGCATACAGTAGGCTCTCAGCAAGTCCTTAATATCTAAAACACCTAATGAGTTCTTTAAATACCGTGTTCTCTTTCTTTCAAAAGGAACTAATAGTTTCCTTCAACCCTTCTAAATTTTATATATTATTGAAACAACATGTGTATTAAATGCAATTTTCCTAGTATACCTTATAGTCATATCAATAAAGAGCATTTACATGGATTTTCTGAGATGCTGAAGGATGGCTGTGACTATTAATATTGAGAATCAGCTTTGACATTTTTACATGGTTTCTGGGAGTGAAAATGTTAAAATCCTCTCTCTTTTCAAGGTGGATGTTTATATTTATAATAGAATCTTCTGAGATTTTTCTCAAAATGAGATGCTTCTGTTTACATATGGAAACGGCTGTGGTTTTAGACTTAACCAATTTCTCCTACAATTGGCCATGGGAGAACTGTCCTGTGGGTTGGAGTTTCTACAAATAAAGTAATGTCAGATGAAATTATTAGAAGGGAAGCTAAAGTACTTAATTTAAATAATTTCTGGTTTGATATCAAATATCACAATGATTTGAATAAGCAAAAACTGACAAAATACAATGCTGAATTATTGCTTCAGCTTAGGGTATTCAATGACTACATTGCAAAACATTTCACTTCACGGGTCCAGTTCATCAAGTGAACTGTAGATTCATGGACTCTTCATGCTTTTGAGGTGATGCTCCCTTTCATCCTTGTACATGTGTCATCATGGGAGTTTATGACAAATCAAATTTCACTTGACCCCCAATCTCAGTAACCTCCACACCCCCAGGCATGATGGAACATATGGTTTTAGTCAGCAGCTTTTATGGTTGTATTAGTCTGTTTTCATGCTACTAATAAAGACATACCCAAGACTGAGCAATTTGCAAAAGAAAGAGGTTTAATGCACTTACAGTTCCACATGGCTGGGAAGGCCTGACAATCATGGTGGAAGGCACGGAGGAGCAAGTCACATCTTACATAGATGGCAGCAGGCAAAGAGAGAGCTTGTGCAGAGAAACTTCCGTTTTTAAAACCATCGGATCTCATGAGATTCATTCACTATCACTAGAACAGCACGGGAAAGACTCACCCCCCATGATTTAATCATCTCCCACTGGGTCCCTCCCACAACAAGTGGGACTTATGGGAACTATACAATGAGATTTGTGTGGGGACACAGAGCCAAATCATATCAATGGTATATACTCTTCTGTGGATTACTCTCTTCATTGCCAGGCTCCAGGTTGCTGCTTAACCTAGTGTTTCTCAGACTTGCTTGATAATTAGAATTACCTGGGATGGTTGGTTAAAATCCCCAAGACCTTTTCCTGGAGACAAGGTTTGATTTAGCCAGGAGATTCTTATTATCAGGAGTTTGTAACCCTTTGGTTATACCACCAAGTTTAGGACAGGACATTAGTGGACCTAGAGATAACATAGATGGTAGTGGTGGAATGAATAAACCAGAGAGGCCAGAGGAGTAGATTTTTCACTCTTGTGAGTAAACGAGCACCATTGCATTCCTTTAATTTAATAGAAGAAAAGACCTGGCCAAAGGTTTGTACACCTTTTGAATAGTCCAGTGTATGTTTATACATATGTGTGCAGATGTAGATGCTTGTTGTTTTTACCTGGTATCATTGTTCAGAATGTAAGCATCCCATTTAATCTTACAACAACTTTTATTTTTTAATGGTGGTGACAAAGTTTATATGACCACATGCTTTTCTTTTATCTGTAGAAAAATGTGTATCTCTGACAAACTACTTTTGGTACATAAATATTATTCTCAAAATTCTTTGGCACAAATCCACTTCTGCATATACCAGGAAAGGCTGTAAAAGACTCTGAAATGGGCAAAAGTAGATTACTAGATGTCTTTTTAATGGACTGTTAGGTGATGTCTAGTATACCGTTCCTGGTTATCTAAGTCTCTAGAGGTGTGTTCTTTTCATTATCTTTAATATAGGCTGTAGAAAACTGATAGTAAGGCAAATAAATTTTATCTATGAAGATTCAGTTGATACCACCCATCTTTCTTGTAGAAGAGGTTTTGTGTCTTCTGATTCATTTCAGCATTTCAGATTGTCCATGTATGTGTCTGCTATTTGAACTGGTTGTAATATTTACATTACAACTTACTGGTTTCCTCATTAATTTAAGGATTTCAATAAAATCTTTGAAACATGTCTGTTTCATATGCGTAGAAGAATCATTTGTCTTTAAAAATATCCTTTAACTCATATCATCCTTATAAAGCCTTATGAGGATTATAAAATGGATATTACTATCTCCATTTAGGAGAGGATAGGAATTCAGCCAGTGGATAGGATTAGGAACCTCTTAGATATGGACAAGTACTTAGGAACTTGTAGTTATGCTGGACCAGAGGATCTGGAACCCAGGAGGTTAGAGTGTCAGCTCAGATAACCCAAAGCTAGACAATGGGTACAGATAAAAGGTCAAAACCTGGGTCAAAAAACCTGGGTCCAGGTAAAAGGTCAAAGATTTATACAAGCAACAACTGTGGGATATAGGGAAGGAGCTGAGATATAGGGAAGGAATTTTTTTTAATCTAGCAAAGGAGACAGAAAAGGGCCATGTTCCAAGCAGAAATCTGGCCCAAAATCATGCATTGACTACAAAAAAAAAAAAAAAAGAGTCTCAATATGGAACCTTAGCAGTCCCTTTGTGTCAGAGCCATTATGTCATCCTGTGTCAGCAGGAAACAACCCCAGCGTGAGCATTGAAACTAAGCATAAAATTGGAAACACCTGGCTAAACGGAGGCGCTTGTGGGTTGAGGCAGGCAGCAACTCCTGATAACTAGATAAGGACAATGGCCTTCAGCTGGGCTCAGCTGCAAGGAATTGCATTGATTTTTGGGCATGTGGTTTATTTCAGAAAACTGCTCACATTTTCCAAATCCCCATGGAGCTGACATTTTCTTACTACCCTGATTAATCAAACTGTGTTCAAAGTGAAGAAACTTGTCTGCCCAAGGTATTCTTAGTCCCTTAATGGCAGCCATGCTACCTAGTCTCCCCTCCATCCCTCCATGCTTAAATTATTCTTCAGGTTATGTTTGCTGCCATTCTAATGTGGAAGCAATGTTGATATTTTAGAAGCTTTCATTATCTGCTACAGACAGAAGACAGTGATGTATTGAAAGTGATTTAGAAAATGGGAGATTTTGTCATTGCTTTTTTGGAGTAGGACCGTCTTTAAGTTAAGGCAACCCTTTTCACAACTTTGATCAATTACATTACAAAGGGAAAAAGTTATTTCAGATTGGGCCCTGGGATGGCTTCTAAGAAACCACAAATCATGTTTCTAATGTAAAACATTAAAATGACTGGGGTGCTTAATTCCACACCATCATTCAGCGTTGCAGCTACTGTCTACATTGGTCTTTAATTTTACCTATGGGTCTTGCAAAGGTAACTCATCATGATTACAAATAAACTTTATCAGTCCTGTCACAGATTTTCCAGTTATATTTTGTGCTCAGATACTAACCATTGCTCAGAACTCTAGGCTTTATTTAAACTGTAAGACAGTCAATACCAGTATGCTTTTTCCTCAGCCTGATCAGGAGCCTAAGTAGCTAATAGCTTCTAGGTAGAGTACTTCTTTGCTATAGACACATTAGCTTTTTGCATTACATAATGTATAATATATTCCTTTAAAGGATGGAAAACTAGTAGATATTTTAAAAAAATTAGTTGCAATATGATGTAATTCATTCTTAAAATAATACACTGTTGCAACTTGACTCATAAGGCAGATTCATTAGAACTCAGCTGATGTAAATATATAGGTGTTCTACAAAGAAGATAAATAACCTCTTTAAAGCTGATACAAAGTAAATAAAATAATATAAGGTCCATAATTATTAACCTAGTCTCTAGGGATGATTTATTTATGTTGTGACAAAATAGATAACACTTGACAGCTCTAACTACTTTTATTTTTTTTTTTAATTTTTTTTATTTTTTTTATTATACTTTAAGTTCTAGGGTACATGTGCATAACGTGCAGGTTTGTTACATATGTATACTTATGCCATGTTGGTGTGCTGCACCCATCAACTCGTCAGCACCCATCAATTCATCATTTATATCATGTATAACTCCCCAATGCAATCCCTCCCTCCTCCCACTACTTTTATTTTTGAGACAACAGATTTTGTAGATTATAATGGCTAGTTGGCTGCTGAAACAGTACTCAAGATAGAATGCTGAGCTAGTCTATGAATCAAAAAACAAAAAGACAAAAACTGTAAAATGGAAAAATGATTAGGACTTTTGAGCAAAGTAGGAAATCAAAGAATTCGAAACATGTCACTATGTATAATTGGTCTATTAATATGTAAAACTTGTTTTTGATTTTTACTTTTGCCAAGGAATCATGTCAAACAGTTTTTAGAAGGACAAATAATTTCTGTTTGCCAGTCAAAATGATTTGAGTGATGACAATGAGCAGAAACACCGCAGTAAGTACTCTAGGGAGTAATATAAAAAATAGAAAAGACTGGGCTTTTGCTGGGGAAGTTTATGACCTAGATGGTCAGGAGAATACACAGACAAAAATTCGATTAAAAGATTGTTAGCATACTGGAATTGTGTGCAAACTGAGCAGGTCTCTTAGAAGATAACTTTTTCATCGCTGTATTTTAATCCTTTGAAATGTTTCTTATTTCAGGACTTTTTTGCATTCCTATGCATGGATTGGAATGGAATGGAGATGATCAAAATTTATTTTTTAAAAAAATTCAACTTTTATTTTACATTTAGGTAGTACATGTGCAGGATCGTTAATTGTTGTATTGCATGATGCTAAGGTTTGGGATGTGAATGGTCCCGTCACCCCAGGTAGTGAGCGTAGCACTCAATAGGTATTTCTCAACCCTTGCTATCCTTCCTCCTTCCTCCCCAGTGTTTATCGTTCTCATCTTTGTGTCCATGTGTACCCAATGTTTAGCTCACACTTATGAGAACATGCAGAATTTGGTTTTCTGTTTCTGCATAAATTTGCTTAGGATAACAGCCTTCAGCTGCATCCATGCTGTTGCAAAGGATTTGATTTCATTCTTTTTTATGACTATGTAGTATTCCATGTGTATATGTACCACTAAAATGGAATTTTCCATCAACAGACCGGAGCTTGAATCTTGGGCCCATCACATACAATAGAATTACTTGACTTTGTGTTGCTTGTGTTAACATTGCTCAAATTGAAACTCGTGATCAGAGCATATCTTAACACTTCATGACAAAAATTTCAATAATCTAATAACCGATCAACCCTCTAAACCATCTTCCTGATAGGATCAGGTATAGGTATGCACACATACACAAATCATCGTTTCTGATGTCATCTGTATTTCCCGGTGTTATCCTTATGATTCTATGCCTTTGTTCTTACTGTGGTCAGGTGTGACAAAATGAACAACAGAATATAAGCTCTTTGAAGGCAGTGATTTATTCTTTTTGTCCGGTGTCCCCTGTATGAACAGGGCCTTGAGCATAGTAGGTGTTGAATATACATTTGTTGACTTATTTAAAATTAGAAAACCTAGGACGAATGCTGAGGCTTGTTCTTAGTTCATTTTCAAGCTCTTGTCTTCTCTGAGAACCTACTTAGGTTATCAGAATTTAGAGTGAGAGGCAGCTTCCCTACTGGCAAAATGAGGAACTGGGGCAAGATAAATGTGTCCAAGGTATTTTGCAGTTCAATTAGCAGAAAATGGTTTCTTCCTTCTCCAGACCTCTCGGACATATTGTCATTTATCCTTCCTTTTGATTAATGTTTCCACCAGCATTGGGCTATAAGCTCCTGGAGGGCAGGGATTTTGCCTGAACGTGGATTTTATTTCCTGTAACACCTGTCTAGTGTTTTAATATACAGGACACTGTGGGATATTTGGTGAGTGGATAGACAGAGGAACTAGCCTATGTTCCAGTAAGTGCCTCAAGCCACAAAAGCAACTTTGTCAGCCTCTTTGCTGGAACTTGTCATTCTTTAATATCTCACCCGGGGCATTGGGTCCAGGCTAGGGGACCCTCTCAGCTCCACAGATATTGCAACTTTGCTTTTCTTTATTCTTCTTTTACCCTACAGCAAGGAGGGAAGCAAAGGTAAGATGCGTTTGCTGTGTTCTCCAGCATCTACAGAAAAGGCTTTTATTATAAAAGGGAAATAACTTAATTGCTCATCCCTAAGGCAAAAGAAAACCAGGTAGAAAGGAGGCTGGGGACTGAGCCAAGGAAGAGATGGGGATGCCTTCCAGTGCTTCCCAGCAACACCGGGGCTGGGTTCTTTATATCATTTTGGATAAGTCATGAATTATCAAAATGCCTTCAGGCATCGCAAGCCAGAACTGCATATTGGTTTGGATAATTAAAAGCTGTTTCCATAAAAAAAAAATTGTATTCAAGCCCTTGGTAGTCTTCAGGTGAAAATAGTCTTCCTGTCATTAAAGTTAATTAGTAAGTGTGTATGTGTGTTTATCTATGAAGCTGCAGATAATGGTTTCACAAGCCGTGAGATTGGGAGTTGGAAGGGAGGGAAAGTGATAATCACCATCAGTGTCTAGTAGTCAGCTAGGCTTCTGAGTACACTGTATCCTAAACAGGCCTTATCCTAAGGTTTATTTGGGGTATAGATTCTCAGGGCTCTTAGCGATTCTGATTTAGGAGTTCTGAGTAGAGCCTGGAGTCTAGATGTTTAACAAGTACCCCAGGTGATTCTTATGATGGGCTAAGAGTGAGAAAACCTGCTATGTGTCTTTCGTAGGTATCTGAAGAATCCATCTTCCTGTAGTAAAGTTAGGGGGCTTGTGGCTCAAGGAGTCCAGAGCAGCAACAGTACAGGCCTGCTACGTGTCACCAGGAGCATCTCATCTGCTGGGAAATGGGAGCTTGCTATTTTTTGTCTTTTGACATTTGCCGACGTGCACCATGTCATTTGAAGATAGAAAAAGTAGGTGCATTTTACATAAATTATGGGATGACAACACGAGAAACTTCTGGCAGCATGGAACAAGTTCTTCCATGATGTCCTTCTTGCCCCAGGCTTTAGATTAAGGTTTAGCTATGTCGACCTCTAAGGTAGCGTGGTAACATATTTTAGCTGCATTTATTCAGTATTTCTGTTGTTCAGAGCTTTGCTAATCCAGTGAGTCATGCCACTTAAACTGCACAACTTCTCTGAGATGTAGTATTATTCTTATGTTTATGATGAGATGTATAATAGGAGCAGAGCGAGGTTAAGCAACTTGCCTGAGTTTACACAGCTAGCTAGTGAGGTGGTTATCTGGTTCCTATGCCTTCCCCTTCCCAGTTACCCTTTACTGTCTGCTGGGGAGGGAGGCTCCAGTGGCTGATTTGTCTGTACCCTGGGAGAGTCATCTTAATCGTTTTATACAAAGCGTACTTTCTCTCTCTCTCTCTCTCTCTCTCTCTCTCTCTCTCTCTCTCTCTCTCTCTCTCTCTCTCTCTTAATACTAGAGTCTTATATTGGTCTATATTTTACAGTTTGCAAAGTACTTTGAAATGTACCATCTTGTGTGAGTCCCCACAACAATCCTGAGAGGTTATTTCTCAATTTTGTAAACGAGAGAACTGAGTCTTAGAAAGTCATGACTTGGCCAGGCTTGCAGTTATAGCTTTTACTTTTCTGTCTTTTTATTTCGTTAGCTGTTTTGGGCAGGTAATAAATACATACAAGTGGCCCCACATTCAAATTGTACAAAGGGTGCATGTTCTGGGTAATCTCATTTCAGATGAGATGGAGCATGTTCGGGATGATATGGCCATAGATGGGTAATCCCATTTCATCTTCACAAGCCTACCAGTTTCATAGCTAAGAAAACTAAGAATTGGCTGGCCATGGTGGCTCACACCGGTAATCCCAGCACTTTGGGAGGCCAGGGTGTATGTGTCACCTGAGGTCATGAGTTTGAGACCAGCCTGGCCAACATGGTGAAACCTCGACTCTACTAAAAATACAAAAATGAGCTGGCATGGTGGCATGTTTCTGTAGTCCCAGTTACTCAGGAGGCTGAAGCAGGAAAATCGCTTGAACCTGGGAGGTAGAGGTTGCAGTGAGCTGAGATTGCACCACTGCACTCCAGCCTGGGTGACAGAGTGAGACTGTCTTTAAAAAAAATAAAACCAAACCAAACAAAAAAAAACCTAAGAATCAGAGTGGGTCGGATAACTTGCCCAAGACCACCCAGAGATGGTAAATTGAGGTCCAGGATTCAAAGCCAGAGCAGCTCCATTCCAAAGCTCTTTCCTTGGAACGTGACTCTGCAGTATTTTCCTTAGTCTGCAATGATCAAGGAGGCTATTTTTCACAGAAGTTTTAAGAAGAGGATTATCTCCCTCCTCATTAGGAAAAAGAAAATTCTGCTCTGTGATCCCTTTAGTGATAGCTAAACTACATATTTGGAGTGTTGGTGCATTTTTAAAAAAATATATGAAGTAGGGTCTTGCTGTGTTGCCCAGACTGGCCTGCAGTGGCTATTCATAGGCACAATCACAGTTCACAGCAGCCTTGAATTCCTGGGCTCAAGTGATGGTCTGGGTAGCTGGGATCACAGGTGCTCACTACTACTCCTGACTAATTTTTTTCTCCTCCATTTTCTGATGGGAGTGGTTAGAGGTGGTGAGAAAATATTTGGCAAAACAGCAGCCTCATTATTTTGTCTACAGGAGTAAGTTGCTACAGTCTTTCAAAATATTAGACACTTGGCTAATTTAAGTAGGACATTACAGTGAAAACCAAGCTTGAAGCTGCTCTACTGATGCCAATCTTGTGGTTTTCCCACCACTCTGTCCCTCTGTCTTCCAGGGGTGCTGTCAGTAGTTTTAAGTCTGTTAAATGAGATTTCCCAGAACAGATCCTGGCTCCCAATACCTGTGCCCTCAGTCACATGGATTTGTGTTACAAGTAGGTTTTTCTTCTATTTCAGCCAAGGTTCTCGATATCTTTTTCTCTTTTGGGGAGCTACTGCCATAAACATTTGATGACTGTTCTTCATTTACATCTTCATTGTTCCCTGATCACAGTTCCCTATTTATTACATTATCCCTGCCCCTGTCCATTTTGTTCAAAGCACTGACCACAATTGGTAGTGACACACTGATTTATTTGCTTGAGGTCATCTGTCTCCCTTACTAGATTGCAAGCTCTGGATTGTAAGAGAATGCATTTACTTGGTGTTTATCCAGCACTTAGCACTGTGCCTGGTACATAGTTGGTTCCAAAAGATACCAGTGGAATGAATAGTTTTTACTAGTATAATGACATGTTTTTAGCTTTTAATGTTTATCAGTTTGTTTGCTTCTGGTTTTCTCTGTTTAGCTGCTTTCATGCTTCTAGCTTTTAATGTTTATCAGTTCATTTGCTTCTGGTTTTCTCTATTTAGCTGCTTTCTTTGATTTCTAACTCTAAGCAAGACAGAATATGAGGAAAGACCAATTTCTGATGTCCCAAGGCTATAACCATGAATCCTGGTGGCACTTGAGTAAGGATGGAACTTGGTGTTGAGGGAGATAATAGTGGCTCTAAAATACCCTGCTGGTTAACTACTAGAATATATAACAGCTTCAAGCAAACCACAGGCACTGATATTTTAATAATGATTTATAATTATATCAAAGCACTTTATTAAAGTGAACTAATCATTATTCTGGGCTTTGTCTATCACTGCTTTATTTTGAAAACTTATTTCCCTTCTTCTCATAGGCCAGAAAAGTTCCTGTGTAATCATGAAGATCCTCTTTCTGGATATAGCATTTTTATAAAACTGTGATTTTTGCCTGGAGGTTCTTCATTTCATGCTAGGCCAGCCCAGACCCTGCTGAAAGTGCAGGGGCTAGAACCGCTGGGGAGTGCTTATGGTCAATGCTTCTTGCAGTCTCAGCTCATTCCCTAAGTAATAAGAACACTGGAAAGTATTTGCCAAGTTGATTTAATAATTTCTGCCCTTGTTTGCCTGTGTTATCAGGTGACTTTTGGAAGTATCTAAACCTGCATCACTCCAAAATGTCTAATATAATACATAACCTATATAGGTTCCTGATCAGAACTTCTTGAATGAATAAATAGTATAGCTCTAATATTCCTACATATTATTAAGCCTATTTAGCTTTAAGTGCAACATATTCATCCAATGGCAATAGTATATGTAAATTTTGGCAATAGTGTATTTTTAAAAATTATCAGTTTTATTTTACAGCCTAGAGATCTAGTTAGTTATCAACCAAAGACACAATTCTCTACAATAAAATTTGTCATTTTATATGAAATGTGAGAGAAACAGATACACCTTAGTGTGTTTATTTTTATTAAATCACTTTTGATTCAGATAAGTTGACATAGAAGCAACTTGGAAACATATTCACTAGTTTTGTATCCTTTAGTGGTTCTATTTTCTTCTTTATTAGGAGAACATTTTTTATTGCCAGTCTCAAAGAAAAAAGGCCCCTGAAAAGACTGTCACAGAATAACGGTGACATGCAGTGAGGGATAGTATATAGGCCATCAATTTGCTTCGTGTTTTTCCTATTTGTTTTAGATTTCAAAGAAGAGAAACTCACTCAAGAAAACTCAAATAGAAAATAGCTTATTTTAAGGGATTAAAGGATGTATATTGGGGGATCCAGCTGCAAGAAGTAGAGTTGCTACCCTGAAGAATGAGAAAATCATCAGGCAGCTGATGGCTCTCCTTCTCCATCTGAGTGGCTTGACCTCCACCTCAGCTTTTCTCTGTCCATCTACTTCATTTTTTCTTGACAGACGTTTCTGCTCACACATTCACTTCTCTGTGGCCTCAGATAGCCTCCTATAAGAGTCACTTCAGCCTCAAATGGTGGCCTGATTTGATTTCAGCATTTTTAGTTCAAGTTTCCAAAAGATTCTGATCAGTGTAGCTCTGGTCAGGTGTCTGTCGTTGTTCAGTCAATTCTGGGTAGGGTGTGGGGCATCCAGTACTAACGTGGCCCCTATGCCACCCCTCCAGGAGGACCTGTGGTGGAGGAAGATTCTCCCTGAAAAATGTGAGAGCAAAGGGGCAAAGATCACCATAGCCAGTTTTCTCTTTTTAAAGTAGGTTGATCATCATCAAATCCTTGATCATTTTATTAACTCTAGATCTTTGACAATTTATATTTGAATAGGGTGCTACAGACTATATGGAATGTTCACATACAGTATCTCATTTAATCGCCGGAGCACTGCTGTGGGATGTACATCCTTATCCTGATGGGGTAGGTGAGGAAATAGGCCCAGAGGTGTGAGGTGAATCTCTCAGGGCAACACCATTACCGGTGTCAGAGATGGGATTCAAGTTCCCTGGTTATTCCACAGCTCCATGTTCATATACATGCAGTCAGGCAGGTCACTAGACGTTCTTTACATGGATCTTGCAGCTGATAATAGGTAGTTTTGAGAAAGGAGATGTTAGAACTGGAACCGATAACCATCCAGGTGAACTCTAAGCCCGTTCAACTGGGCCATTCTGATTGCTTAATACCTAAAACCTTACTGGCTATTACATTTTAAATATCTCTCCTGATTAGAGTTTGCTTCTTTTTGGAATTTTCGTTTTATCCATCTACTGATTGGGCTATACAGTTGCCACTTGAATAGAGAGGGGGCTGGGGCGCCGACCCCTGCACGGTAAAACTCTTGTGTATAATTTGACTTCCCCAAAACTTAACTACTAATAGCCTACTGTTGACCAACAGCCTTACTGATAACGTAAACAGTCAACTGACACATATTTTGCATATGTTTTATATGCTGTATTCTTACAATAAAGGAAGCTACAGAAAAGGATAAGAACATTATAAGGAGGGAAACATTTATTATTCATTGAGAGGAAGTAGATAATTATAAAGGTCTTCATCCTCATTGTCTTCATGTTGAATATGCTGAGGAGGAAAAGGAGGGGTTGTTCTTGCTGTCTCAAGGGTGGCAAAGGCTGAGGTGGAGGAAGGGGAAGGAGAGGCAGACACACTCAGTGTAACTTTTATTGAAAAAGGTCCGTGTATAAGTGGACTCGCTCAGTGCAAATGCATGTTGCTCAGGGTTCAATTGTTTATATGTAAGGCTATTTTAATTCATTAATAATTACTTGTTTCTTATGACTACCTGAGATAGTGCTATGCATAAGAATGTCTGTTAAGAAACATGTTTCCCCTTCCATATGCTGTGCATTACTTTAAAAGACATTAAAAAGATAGGGTCTCTAAATTTTCACATTATGTTGAAGGCAAACAATACAGTATATTTAGGGAGAGATTGATTTGTTATCAAATTGAAGCCATATGACTTTCAAATTTGGACCCATATGTTACCAACCTTTTCTTTTTCCCTACTCAACACTAACCACCTATTCTAGCCAAACTTCCCTTACATTAAGACTCAACTCCCTTCAATGTTTCATTTCTTTTTGAGTTTCACTTCCACAAAAAAGTCTCCCTGGTTCTCGCTGCCAACCTAGAGTGGCATCTCATTAGTCTGAACCCCCATGGATAGTAACACCATCAGAACAAACACCCTCATATAAAGTAGAATCTTGACTAGTAGTTGGATTTTTATGTTTAAATATCCGCAATTACTTTGTTAACCTTGACAGTAATGACCTTATATTATAATCTTTGTTTCCACTAGAGCTACTTGCACCTGCGTGTATCTTTATTCATTTATTGAGCAATACTGAGCACAACCTATGGATCAATCACCATTTTAGATGCTAGAAATACAAAGATGAATGAATTGCTCTCTTCAATTATTATCTCATGAGGGAGGAAGATGCATAGTTTAGAGAGGAAAAACACTAGTAAAGGTATGAACCTCTTGAAATAAATTCAGATTTCTGTCAGTTTTTTATTTTCTTCATTAATTGAAACACAGCTATGTTTTAACATTAAAGTTGTTCATGATTCAGCAGTTCCTAAGTGCAAGTTTTTAACAAAAATAAATATGAATCATGTAAATTATGGAAAATAATGTTGTTCCTTGTTGTTTCTATTTGTAGTTTACCTTGCAGGAATTCCCTGGGTCTCCTGCAATAGAGGCCACCATTACTGCTATATTCTAACCATTCCTGCAGCTCTTAATTCTACTTGTTCATTAGCATATATGTAATACAAACAATAACACAAAAGTAGTTTTCTTATGGCTAATATTTCTTTGTTCTGCATCAGAACCATAGTCAGTAATATTCTGAAAAATTTTATTCCCTCAAGGACAATTTTCCAGATTGCCGTAAGTTTTGAAAGAAACAACTTCCCATTAAATGAAGAGACTAAGAATGTCTGAGGCCAGGAAATTATTGATAGCATCCTAGACCATCGTTTTCCTTGCACTGCAGTGAATAATTGATTTTGCTTAAGAATTTTCTTTTCTCCTGCAGAAAGATCTTTTTTCTATTTCCTCAGTATGAAAAATAACCCCTGGCATGTCTATCATGATACTTTTCCAATTGGTGGTATCTTAAACACTTAAAATCAGTAGGGCTTTTTCACTAATTGGATGAACATTTCCCTTTAGGATTCTTTATTCTTTAGTTTATTTTAAGTTTAAAAGGCTTTTCAAGGACTATTTACATTGTAAATAGGGGTAAAAGCAGGGGTAAAAGCAGCTGAAGACATGAGCGTGTTGGTTTTAGTGACTGCATTAAGATCATTGATGCAAAATGACCTATTCAATTCTGTTTTATGGTTTTGTTTTGTTTTATTTACTTCCCTGACTTCTGGGAGATGAAAATGAACTTTTCCTATACAAGATAAGACCCAGACTGGTATCTGCACATTGTACTTTTTTTTAATTGATGGAAAAGACGAAAGTTCCTGGAAACGTGTGATGTGTTCCTCTTGCCCAGGAAAGGGGATTCCCTGAGCGTTGCCACAGTGAAGAAGGATACTGCTGTGTGCTCTATGGAGAGCTGCTAAGGTTTCCAAAACCTAGATAATTTCAGGATGGCTATTTCAGTCTTGACTCAATGTTTACATCAATGATTGAGACCTTTAAATGTCTCTGAAATTCTGTCATTACCAGAGGCATTCGAATCTCTCTTTAGAAAAAATCTTCTGTGTACTGCGAAGTTTACGAAGTCTCCTCTCATTAAAAAAAAAAAAGAAAAAAAAAAAGCCTTTCCCCACTGTCCTGCTGATAGTGCGAGAAAGGGTGGGGGAAGCAGTAGCTAAAAAGCAGGGGTTCCTTCTGGTACTGAGGGGACTGAGCTTATCTTTTCAGTATTCCATAAGGAGTTGAGGTCTTGTCTCTTAAATGTGTGTCATAAGAGGCTGGAGGCCACATGCAGTCATCTGTAAATGCTTTGAAAATAATATTCTGAGACACATGAAGAGCTATTTGCATAAAATAACCCTTGTATTAAGGATACCCTCTGTGAGATACATTAAGTATTTATTTTATCTTTAGCTAATAGCTTTTATTATGTGATTCAGAGATGGAACTTTATTAGGGCAAAGCACAGATATACTACTGCTCTTCTAATGCAACAGTTACTTTTTAATATTGTAGAATTCACAGAAAACAATTATTTGGAGAGGACTTTTCTGTTTTGTAGCCTTGTTCATTTTCTTGTCATATTCCTCTTTCATCCTTTCATGGCTAAAATCTAAAGCCACAGTAACAAATTGCCCATTCCAGACCTGTTTTTTATCGGCCAACATTCTCTTGCTGACAAATTGAGAGTAGAAAGGAGATAAATAAGGATTAAACAATTGTGACCATTTCTATTTGAAATAAAATTGGTTCATGAATATACCTGCTTAATTTCATGCCTGTGTTCAAGTGGTATCCAGAGCAGTTAATAACATGGGGTACACAGATCTAAAATGTAGTCATAAGAAACAGAAGTTAACTAGACCTGAAGAATGTTGTTTTCCCCTTTAAAAAAAAGTTTTCTTATTCTGTAGAAACACATATCACTTTTTCCTTATGAAGCAGAGATAGTCATCCAGTCAAACGGAAGCAGGCAGCCCCAAGCATGTCTTATAGTGTAGAGGCATGGGCTGGAATCCCAGTGGAGACCCATGTGGGCTTTCCCCTCTGATACTACATTTCTTATTTTATTTTATTATTTATTTATTTTGAGACTGAGCCTTGCTCTGTCGCCCAGGCTGGAGTGCAGTGACATGATCTCAGCTCACTACAACCTCCATATCCCAGATTCAAGCAATTCATGTGTCTCAGCCTCCTGAGTAGCTGGGATTACAGGCACCTGTCACCATGGCTGGCTATTTTTTATATTTTTAGTAAAGACAAGGTTTCACCATGTTGTGGCCAGGCTAGTCTTGAACTCCTGACCTCAAGTGATCCACCTGCCTGGGCTTCCCAAAGTGCTGTGATTATAGGCGTGAGCTACTGTGCCAGGCTCCGATGCTACATTTCTAAATCCGTTTCTTTATCTGTAAAATAAGAATTATCCTGTATTTTTAAGAGGCTATTTACCAAACTAAAATCAGCCGACACAGGTGAAATGCTTATTATTGTACTTAGCACATGGTGGGTAATCAACGACTTTTGACTCAGATCCCTTATATGATTGGCCCCAACGGTAAGTTTATTAGTGGAGGGAGGAAACCACACTTGTGCCAGAACATTCGAAGGAATATTTTGCCCTTCAGAGTCTTCACGATAGAAAGTACTATTCGTATTCAAGGGACACTTGCTTTGATATGTGTATATATATGTGTGTATATATATATGAAAGCTCTATCTACCTATCACTTACCTTGTGTCTATGCAATGACCTTAATGAATGCAAATATTTTGTAATGGGAGATTTGGCTTTTCAAAAATAACAAGTTATTTGATACTAGATGAAGGACTACTTCCACCAAATAATATCATTTTTAAGTCAAAATGTTATAAAGAGACCATGGCCTTGTGGGATTCATATAATATCTAAAGACAGCTCTAAAAAAATGAGAGATGGTAACTACAGGGGAGTGAATACACTGCTTCCATGTGGGGATGCTTTGAAAGGAGGTCTGATGTCATTGACTATAGAAGGTTATGTTATGTGTATTTATTATCTCATTTTGTATATCAGGTATCAGTCCTATGAGCAATCCTTGAAGAAACTTTTGTGAGACATGTTTTAGAGAATTAATCTAAGGATAAATAATAATTTGGTGTTTTGCAAACTTTGATCCACTGAAGCATTTTATTTCTACCAAACACTGATTGTTAATAGTTTGTTCTAAGGAAATTATATTCACTGTCTTAGAGAAAACAGCTATAAAACCATACTGTTATTTTTTTTTTTTTTGAAGTGTACAATTGCAGACTCTTCCTCAGTCTTTCAAGAACATGTCAAAATGAATGCCATGAGGGAAAGAACTTGATGTCTTGACTCATGAATCTATGAAATCTGAGTTGATAATAATACACAAAATACAGACATTATATGAATTCCACAAGACATACATATCTTTATTCTAGCTTTGCCATTCTTGAACATGTGGCTTTCAGCAAGTTTCTTAACTCTTCTTTTTCTTCCTTGTTTACAAAAAATATGAGGATAATACTAGTTTATGCCTCAAAGAATTGTTTAAAATATTAAATGAATTTGTACATGTAAAATGCTTTGGTATTTGACACAATATATGAGCTTATACATACTAGTTGTGTTAGAGATAGAGGAGATTAATTTATGTTGACTTTTTTTTTACTAGTTATATGTCCTGGGTGCTTCACTATTTTACATATTTCCTATGTCTCAAGACAAGAGGAATGTTTGTGTTAAAATATACTTTTGAGGATGTGCACACCAAAGTGTTTAAGGGCAGAAAACTTCAGGGTAGTGAACAGTGATGGTATTTGCTGCTCTATTTACAGCTCTTTTAGCTGCCAGTTGCCCTAGAACTACATTGGCAAACTCCCAGCAATAACTAGCACTATTTAGTCCTATAAAGAAAGAGTTGCAACCGATCCAGTGACAATCATTAGACACTTCCTGGGAAACATACTCAAGATCTTAAGCGATTCCTGGTTCAATCACCTGTTTTATTGTCACATCTGCACTTCAACAAACTGAAGAGCAATTGTTTATCAACTCACCACAAAGAAAATATTCTACTTCTACATCAATTTAACTTGTATCTGTCAAAGAATTTATAGATTGTAGTGGGGGAAGGGACTTTCTATTTTCAAACAGTGTTATTAAAGGCCACAAGGTCATATGTGTCTTTTTCTTTGTCACATAATCTGCTTTAAGTCAAAGCTAATTAGTAGAGATGTGAAGAGATAATTGTGCCTTCATGATTAGAGAGATTTAGACCTCTGCTTTTCCTTTTGTAGGTAAGTGAACCTGGCATTGGCCATTGCTTATTATGCTTCCTGTCTGGCTCTTACTCATGTTGCCATTTTGTGGACTAAAACTCAAGGCAGTTCAAAAATACTGATATGCAGGTGTCATGGATGCTGTTGGAGTGTGTGTCCTAAGAGAGAGGGTAAGTGCTGGTTTTCCATTTTAAACATACTTTGTGATATCAAATTGCCCCCTCCCTTCCTCCCTTCACTCCTTAACTCTCGTCTTCCCCCAAAAGTGGCTCTCTTGGTTTAGTAAGCATCTCTACCCTGCAAAGCTGAAATAATGAAAAATGAGATTCGTTTTGCAAGCCTATTGGATGAGCTTTTGGAGGATAATTTTTACCAAAAGCCTGAAATCATTTGGCATTGTTAGTGTTTTCAATGCATCTGCATCACAGCACATTGCATTTCACATCTGGCCAGTTTGGAGTGAAACTTAGAATATCACCAGACTACAGTGATGTAATTGTCATGAAGTGGTTTTTGTAGCTTAGAGAAAAGAAGAACACTTGGCTGAAAGAATGGTCTGAAGTCCCACCCAAAGTAAAACATTCTAAATTAATAGTTGCCTGAAGACTAGAGTATTATTAGACCTCTATTTAAAAAAAAAAAAAAATCACAGTTCTGATCAAAGAAGTGTAATTGGAGTTTCCTTTTTAAATATTTGAAGACTGTATTTACTATGTTGATGTTCAAATGTTAGATCTATATTTAGAAGGAAGTCTAGAGGCATTTTAAGCTAAACAGGAATGTGGGTTCTTATTCAACTCATTATTGGAAAAATACACTGTCATTATAGACTTTTAAAAGTATTAAGTAGCTTTTAAAAAACATTATAGGACTGTCATAGCTAAATCCTTTAAATATCTTCATTGTTCTTAATTCTCTAGGAGTTTAGTAACATTTTGCTTTTTTTGGTAAAATTTGAAGTTAATTTACTAGTTGGCTATTTCTTTACATTGAGAATAGTTACTACTTTTCACTCTAAACAATTGAAAATTAAGAAAATTACACTTAAATATAAATTCTTGATGGTTTTCTTTGCTCTTTTTATTTTCATTTATTATTGGAAAACAGATACTGCATTAAAGTATTTGTTGAAATATGCCTAAGTGTGTTTTCAGATTGACATACTTAGGAAGTACTGAGATTCATTGGTTTCCTACTTATTATAGCTTCATCTGGGATAGATGTATAGAAATCTTGTCATTACCTTTAGAAATTTAACTTGAGTGGCTCAATGTTACGAGTATTCTAAATGCTGACCTATTTCATTTTGATTTCTTTCTAAGTGAATATGGTTAGGTGGTATGATTCTTTTAACTCTTAATTATTATGCCATTGTGACACATTAATTTTTGGCAATGATTATTGTTACAGTAAACAAATATATACCCCCCCCACCAAAGCACTAAGTTTCATACAAGTTTTTAAACAACTGTTTCTTTCTTTTAAAAAATTGATACATAATAATTGTATGCATCTTAGAAGGCACGATGTGATGTTTCCATCTACATATATATTTGTGTGATGATAAAATCAGGGTAATTAGCATACCCATCATCTTAAACAGCTACCATTTCTTTAAACAACCCATTTCTAAATGCTGGATGGAAGTGTGAATAAATGCCATTTTTTAATGGTGGTTATTTTCACAACAAATTAATATCTTTCACATTTCATAAATTAGGGATTATGAATTATAAATAAAATATTTTTCCCACATATTATTTGCAAAATAACTGCTTTCACTGCTAATGGGAAAATGTCCTTTTTTTAAAAAAAAATTGGACATAAGAACTTTCAAGAGGAGGCCTTGAGAGAATTGGGCATAAACTTCAGACCTATGAAATTTTTAGTTTGCCTCCTTCTGGACCTTGAATCTTATAAATTTTATTTCTACTTTATTCATCAGAAATTAAAATCTCAATCAACATTTTGCTTTGACCCAATAAACATCATACTACTAGTTTCAAATATCGTGGATTTTACCGGGATACTCCTGGTCACACAAGTATTTAATTCTGATTAGAAGCAGAGTCATGTCTGCATCTGCTGAAATCCAGAGCCTTTAATCCTGGCAAAACTGGAGGTTCTTTAGAAGCCTGTGAAACTTAAAGATAACTTAATATATAGTGAATTGTATTTATGTGTGGAGTATATGGTTCACATGATAACATGTTTTTAAGTCTCCAAACTTTGGGAAGATGCCCCAGCCACATCTTTCCAATAGAAGTTTGGAAATATTGCCAAAGTTGTTATTCCCAGATAAGCTTTCTAGAGTCACTTTGGGATTTTCTTGAGTGATTTTGTTTGCATTATGTGTTATTTGCATAGTCCTTTAAATGGTGCTGATGGTAACTGAGTTACTTCCCTTATAGGAGCAGAATCATTTTAATAGCTGTTATAGAAGAACAGTACTTTTTTGTTACTAAAATAATACACCTGGATGGGAAGGAAATAACTATATTTGCATATTTTCCTGCATCAGTGAGCACTCTCATCAGTTTTATTGTTTATATTTTAAAATATATAAAATAATCACACAGTCCTTTTTTCTCTTCTGTTGTGCTCTTCTGAGAAAATAGGTTTGGGGAGTTTATTGTAAGTATGAATAGTTACTTAATTGGGTGGAGAAACTTGATCCAGGTGGCTGCAGAAGCAAGTTGTTTCTGAGGGCTGGCTGGACAAATTTGAACCTGCCCCACACAGTGATATTCGCCGTTTCACTGTGTAAACCACAATAGGTTGTTTGATCTGCTTGAGATTAATTGTGCTTGGAAAATACAGATTTGAGGTTTTGTAAAATCAAAAATAGAGAGGTTTTTAAAACTAGTCTAACTTTTTTTCAGAGTTTTCTAATACAGATGCTGGAAATGCATGGGGTCTAAAAGAAACTGGAATATTCTGAAAGAGTTGGAGTGGGAGGAAATGAGGACTTGGGGTGTTCATTGTACCTCTGGATCCTCCTCTGCCAAAAGGATTTTGTAGCATGAGGAATTGAAGATGTCATAGCTTTGGAAATGCCAGTAAATGTAAGGTAGAATTCAGAATCTTGATCAGGAAGAAATTCTGGTTCTTTCCCTGATGAAAAATATGGTCTCTTGTAATTTCCAGAAGAACAATTGCTAATGCTTAATTTGAACAAAAATTAGTCTTCAAGAACTTAAATATTAAAGACAAAATATATCTTGGTAGATGAAATAAGAGATTAATGTTTAATATAAAATATTAGGCAAATGAGATGAGTGAATTTTTTCAGTCTGCAAGTAAAATGTCAACTCTTTCAAAGATATAATTTTTATATATATCTTTTATGCTATAATTTTAAAGGTCATACATTTTATAATTCATGTTGATTAACACTATGTATAATAGTTTTATATATTTAGAATTCTAGATTATCTCTATTTAAAGAAAACATTTTACTATAAAAATCACACACAGAAGTGGAGAAAATGATTTAATAAATCCCATCTTGCAAGCTTCAACAGTTATCAACACTTTGCCATATTGCTATTTTGTCTTTGGGGGTGGAGAGTGCTGAAATATTATACAATGAATCTTACACATGTCATTTGCTTTTAAATGCTTCATATACATGTCTAAAAAAGGGAGAGTTTTAAAGATAACTATAATAATATTCACACATAGAAAAGTTATAATGATCCCTTCGTACCCTTTAATCCCTAGTTTACTTTCAAATTTCCCTTACTGGCTCAAATATGCCTTCTGTAACTAGTTTGAATCTCAATTCAAGTCAGTTTCCACTCATCGCATTTGTTCTGTCTCTCAAGACTTAAATTTTAGAACAATTTCTACTTTTCCCTCCTCTCTCTTTCTTGGCATTGATACTGATGAAATTTGACCAAGGGTCCTATAGAATGTTCTATATTCTGCATTTTCCTGATTTCATCCTAGTTGTATTTTTTAAATTTGTTCCTCCATCCCTCATACTTCATGTAAGCTAGAAATTGAATCTGAGGGATTCTATTATTTTAATATTTTCAACAAGAATACTTCATAGATGAGGTTTTGATACGTTCTCTCAGTATCCCAAACACACTTGTTTAGTAACTAATGTGATTTTATTCCACTCTTCAAATGGACTTCTTGCTGCAATATTAAAAAGTAATTACGTTCCAGGGGGGGAAAAAGCTTTTTCCTGCCCAATAAGTCTTTATTATAATCAAATCCTTATGGCGGTAAACTTCAATTAATTGATGCATGAAAAATACCAGAGACAAAGTGAACCCTTTAATTTCTCTAAATTTAGCCATGCATAAAGAAAGCTGCGCCTACAATGCCTGTCATAAACTGTCAGTGACCAGTCAGACTGAACCTGTTTCCCTCACATTGCTCCTGTTGTGAGCAGGTATCTCCATACTCTAGTGAACTCTTACTGAGACAGACCTGCTATTTGGAGCTTTGATGTCCATCAGGGTTCTACTCCCATCTCTATATTAAAGCATCATGTTTTTATATAAAACCTAAAAGCATGTTTTAGGTTTTAGATAAATATCCAATATATGTCTTTTATGAGCAAAACAGATAACAAGAAATTATGATATGTGTTTGGTTTGCTTACAGACCTTGCTGTATCCATTTGGTTCCCTCTTATACTTTTGTATTTTTAACTCAACATCTCCATTACTTCTAGTCATAGGGCTTGAAATTCTCACTGTTAGAATCATTCCTTATGGGCTTTCTGGAAATGTTTATTAAAGAGAAATCAAGGTATCACATTACTTGGGAAAAATAACACATATATAAGAGTCACTGTCGCTTAAAGCGAGATGATTATCTCAGTAGGCACTATCCAAGGAATGTCTTGACCTTGGACAGACATCTCATCTGGGAATTTTTCTTGGGCTCTGGACACCTGGGAAATAGCTTGTAAAGACCAAATTCTGTTGTAGAAGTGGAGAACTTCAAAAGGAGAATATGAGATATCTTGGGATTATTGTCTCTGGTTTCTAATAAACTGAATTATGTTGATAATGCCTATCCCAGGCTCTGTGGTCTGTAGAAGGAAGAGTGGATGAGGAGTAAAGAGATACCGAGCTTCAGTCCTGGATTCCAGGCAGTGTAACTTGGTGATCAACAGCACAAGCTCCAGATTCACAATGGGTGGATGGTATTTGCTCCTCTTGCTCATGTGACCTTAGAAAATTTACTTAACTTTCTGAGAAGCCTCAGTTTCTGAATCTGTAAAATGGTAATAGTAATAGATACTGGCCTTATGGGGCTATTATGAGGATTTAGTGAGACAATCCGTATAAAGTGCTTGCATAGTTCTGGTACTTAAAAATGATCAATAAATGTCATCTCTACTGTTTTATTATTGATTGTAACTAATGGTTGTTCCCTTCATTAAAAACTTCATAGCAAATTCTGGCAGAGAATTAAATTTATAAGTTGCATTTTCTCAACATTTAGATTTCTTTGGCTAATGACAGTTATTTAATTTACAGAACTACTCTTTGTATGCCAAAGTCCTCTAATGATAAACACTAAATTTAAAAAGTTTAAAGAGCAGCATGTCAACAGAATCCATTCAACCTACTTGCTGATTGTTTATGTACAAGAGTATAGATGGACGTTAAATTCCAAATATATATTAATATAAATTTATGTAAGGTCATATATAAGGCTGCAGAGTTAAGTATGCATAATTGAACCAGAGAGTATGCTTGCTTGCTTGTCCAGCCTTCCTTCTTTCCTTCTTTCCTTCCTTTCTTTTCTTTCTCTGTCTGTCTTGTTCTCTTTCTCTCTCTTTCTCTTTCTTTTCCTTCCTCTTTCTCCTTTCTTCTTTTCTTTTCATTTTGCTTTTTCTCTTTCTTTTTTATCTTTTTTCTTTCTTTCTCTTTCTCTCTTTCCCTCCCCCTCCCTCCCTCCCTCCCTCCCTTCCTTTCTTTCTTCCCTTCCTTCCCTCCTTCCCTCCCTCCTTCTTCCTACAGGGTCTCCATGTATGTTACGCAGGCTGGAGTGCAGTGGCTATTCACAGGCACAATCATCCCACACTGCAGCCTGAAACTCTTGGCCTCAGGTGGGCTTCCTGCCTCAGTGTCCCAGGTTGCTGGGACTATAGGCATGTGCCATCATGCCTGGCAAGAGCTTTTTTTAATGCCAGATATTCTGCCAAATGTTTTACGTAGATATGTCATTGAGCTTTGGCAATGATTATATAGTTCCTGCCACTGTTATCCTGAGGGCCAAGGCCACACTGTTAGAACATAGAAGATCTAGAATATAACTCAGGTCTGTCCAGCTCTGGAGCCACTCGTTACCTTCCACATGCTCTGGTTTATTCCAAACGTGTTTTCAATCGAGGGGCTTATTAATTGGCGTCTGTTTGTTAGTGTGATATGTTACCATGAGGCAAGAGTAAGTATTTACATCTTGTGGTCCAGGAGCTGCTACAGGGGCAGTAACTACATGAACTGTCCCTGTAGCTCTGGTACCTAGGCTACCATCAATTCGTTCTTGAGGCTTCAGACAGCTTTGTCACTTGAGCTAAAACTTTTCTAGCTGGTCAGAAGTTCTGGTAAAAGTATTTTCTATTATTTGGCTTAAATTTGGGGTATCCTGTAGTCATTCGGAAAGATGTTAAAATGTATCCTCTTTTTTCCCCGCCTAATGGACAAAGTCACCGAGGCTAAAGAGTGCAGTGGTGCAATCATAGCTCACTGCAACCTCAAACTCCCGGGCTGAAGTGATGCTCCTGCCCCAGCCTGCCCAGTAGCTAGACTACAGATTTGCACCACCATGCCTGGCTATTTTTCAATTTTTTGTTCTTTTTTTTAGAGATGGAGTCTCAGTATGTTACCCAGGCTGGTCTCAAACTGTGTCCTCTTTTAAAGGACAAGTTTTCATTTCATTTCTTTTTTTTTTTTTGAGACAGAGTCTCACTGTTGTGGCCCAGGCCAGAGTGCAGTGGCACAATCTCGGTTCACTGCAACCTCTGCCTCCAGGGTTCAAGCAATTCTCATGCCTCAGCCTCCCAGCTAGCTAGCATTACAGGTGTGCACCACCACTCCTGGCTAATTTTTGAATTTTTGGTAGAAACAGGGTTTCTCCATCATGGTCAGGCTGATCTCAAACTCCTGGCCTCAAGTGATCCTCCTGCCTTGGCCTCCTAAAGTGCTGAGATTACAGGCATGAGCCACTGCACCCAGCCAAGTTTTCATTTTCTAGGTGCTGTTCGTTACTTGAAGAAATACATTCACTTTGTCAGCACTGTGGTTTGTCATTTGGAAAGAAAAATACACCCTCCTTAAGAAAGTGAGTTCCCTGTAATGTAGCACGCTGTCTATTAGGATTCAAATCAGAATGAGTGTTCAGCACTGATGTTTTCATTCTGTCCTCTTCCTCTCACCTCCTGCCTGCTCTCAGCCCACTGTCCTCTCTGCCCCATTCCTCCCTCAGTTGTCTTAAAGTCAAAAGCTCTCAGGGTTGTGTTGTTTTGGGCTTGCAGAGAATTTACCTGTTGGTAAAGAATACCTTTGAGTATAGCAGCCTCTTGTTTCTTGATGGTGTTTTTTTTTTTTTCTCCCTTTTAATGTTTCAATTTGATAACATGGTTGATTAAGTTGAGACTGTAAGCACTTGGAAGGCAGAATATTTATATGGTTTGCTTGCATATCTCAAGGTAGATAGTGCTTTGTAAATGGTAATATTTGTTTAATAAAAGGATATAATTACCACAATCAAATATTTAATTGAGAAGTATGATATTATGTACGTATGTGACAGATTTCAAGGTGAGAATTCTGGCCTTCAAGGAAAAATATTAATACTCTCTAGTGCAGTTGTTCTTACACTTTGGCATTGTAGAAATCACCTGAAGTACTTGCTATAAAATGCAGATTCTTGGATCACACCCATAGAGATTCAGATGAAGGATGAGGCAGGACCCAGAAACCTGGATAATTTGAAACATTATACCAGTTGCTTCTGTGCGGGTGATCCTCTTAAAACACTTGGAGAATCATTGTTCTAGGGCAGCTTTGTTATCTTAAAACCTCACTGTATTTTCAGTTGTTGTTTTAGAGTGTCTATACTTACTGTTGGGATAGAGCCTAGAGTAGGTTAAGCAACTGAATAGCCTTTTCAGCCCTTCTCCACCCACTTCTTTTTGTGCACAAGGTACCTGGTTTCCTCACATTACCTGTTTCAGTTATATTCCTAATACCTTCCACAAATTGAAACTTTTTTTCTTCATCATGCTTAACTAGCTGTTTCCCATAGAAGCTGAATTTGAGGTTTGGTATGCATGATTGACAGTTGCTTAAAGTGTTAACCCTTCCCAGAGTTCAGTTGACAAAACCCAGATCAATAACTCCTATAGTGAAAATTTAGTAAGGCAGATGTGGGGAATGTGCATGGGAAGACATGATTTAGGACAAGGATCATTCTTCTTGGAACTGCTCTGATCATGCAACACCTAAGATGTTATTAAGACCTGACATCAACCAAGCCAAGGTGGTAGCACTTTCTGCTCAATAATTGATGCAGCAGGAGCTCAGGTAATTTAGTCAAGCTCTTTGACTTTTGATAAGCGCCATAGTTTTCTGTTCTATAGAAGATGATATTTAGTCAACCTAAGTGTTTCTGAAAGATTTGAAAGGTAAATATTTAAGCAGTTCTTTAAAATAATTCAGTAGGTATAGGATGGGGCTTGGGAGTGGGGATTGGGAACAGTATGGACAAAGCAGATTGTCCTGGTGTTGATACTCAGTGAAGCTAACTAATGGGCACAGAGTAGTAAATTATACAACACTCTCTTATGTGTGCATTTCAAATTTTTACCATAAAACATTAAAATGGACTTAAAACATTTCACCAAACATGGCCAAGTCTTCCATTTTGTTATTTTTGAGCTAACCCCTTAGTAATGTGGCATTCTGATGCTATCAGTGTCTGGCTGTTCTGTAGGCCTTGCTGTGTAGACCGGGTAGCTGAGTATGGAATGGGAAGATGCACCCGTGTTAGGGAAACATTGTGTGTTAAGTAGCCCCTGTGAATGTGGTGTTTCCTCTCCATATCTCTCACATTTTAATCTGGACAGAAATGGTAAAATGAAATTGGTGTTATGTAGATAGTAATTTGACCCCTTGATTGTGATATTGCATAATGCTTCCCCTATTGTGCATAGGTTTTTGAAAAGTTGAGCTCTAGCTTTCTTTTCCTTTATTGATGACTTATACAAATATGTATTATAAGTATAATGAGCACTATAAATCATACTTTATAGACAACTGGTAACTGCTACCTGCAGGTGCCCACATGCAGCTGAATATGAGTTAGCTAATTTTATTTTTGCACGGTGTATTATAAGTAAGATTCCTGTTACTTTTCAGAAGTGATGTGTATGGCATTATTCATGACCCTTTTGAGGAAGAACATGCAGTTTTGTCAATTAGCCAGGACTCTAATGAATTTTTATGGACATATTGAGGCTACTAGATCCTCTGAGGGTGAGACTGTGTCTTAATCTCTTTTCTCCCCTGCAACATCCTGGAGGACAATATAATGGATACTTTAACTATGACAACAAATAAATGAACAGTGGTTAAAAGAACTGCCACTTCACAAAAGTGATTAAGATGCTGTGAGAAGATAATGTGACTGGACTTTTAATTAATTGTTTGATATGACAAGTATAGATTGAAATCAATCATTTTTATTGAATTAGTGTGAAGTACTTATAAAATCTTTATTCTTAACATAGGTATATTGATTGTTTTACAAATATGCTTGACAGTCACCTTACAATTTTGTATTTTAATGACATACGATAGTACTGATTTGAATGGCAATTTACCTGACAAAATCAAGTCAGTTAAAGACAATGGAATGGGATAGAATGTTGATTGAAAGAGTTAGTGTGTGCATTAAAAATGTATTCTCATTGGCTATAATATTACCAGTAATCCCAGCACTTTGGGAGGCCAAGATGGGAGGATCACTTGAGGCCAGGAGTTTGAGACCAGCCTGGGAAACACAGTGAGACTGTTTCTCTACAAAAAATAAGAAATAATTAGCCAGGCATTATGATGCACACTTGTGGTCCCAGCTACTCAGGAAGCTGAGGCAGGAGGATTGCTTTGGCCCAGGAGGTCAAGGCTGCAGTGAGCTGTGATTGTGCTGTTCTCCAGCCTGGGTGACAGAGTGAGACCCTGTGACAAAAAATAAAATAAAAATAAAAAGTCACGAAGTCAAAAGATAAAAATAAGCTAACTTCAAACTTGAAGTTTCGTGGTATTCTCTTCAATACACCCAGAGTCAACATATTTACAGAACTGCATATCACAAACTGTGCTCTGTAAATTGGAGGGGTTTTGCTTTGTTTTGTTTTGTTTTCTTACGAAATTAGCTTTGAGCTATAAAAGATCAAGAGAATGTGAAGAACAGTTGTTCTAATCATAGAAGGTTGAATATACCCAGTGATTCAAAGATAGAGAAAGGAGAAAAAGGTCTGGGGAGCAGCGAGGTAGAAATGGGAAGGAAGGCTTAGAAAAAAGCTTGTATGAGAACACAAGATGAGGCAATTTGGAGTTAGAGATTGTGGGTGGATTGTCAGGAGTCCGACGGTGATAATGGATGTTCCAACAAAAGGTAAACACAACAGCAGATAAAACCTATAAAAATACTTTCTTTTCCTAAGAGATGCTGAAAGTTCTGTTCTCTGAGATACAGGGGTAAAATGAAATTTTGTGGGTGATTTATAGCAACCATATTTTGTCTTTGAATGTACGGTGCTTTCTATGGTGCATCTATATCTCTGTATTATCATCTAGGACAGTACTTTTCAAACTTTGTGCATCAAAGTTGTCTGAGTAGCTTTTTAAAACTGCGAAGGGGATCTGAGCATTATTTTTAAAACAGATGGCTGCAGTGCCAATCAAATGAACATTTTTAGTTGGTAAATACCAAAGAACCCTTCTCTTTGTTCCTTATAAGAACCTTGAGAGGCATATACAGGAAATGTGCCAAAATGAAATAAAAACAAAAGCTTAATAAATCAATCATGTATATGTTGAATTTCCTCTAGCTTTTTGCTGTGTACATTTTAGGGCTTGTCTCATAAACTCTGAAGTACAAAGTGTGAATACATAACTTCTTGGGACTTCAGTTCTTGGGTTTTCTATTGTTGGCTTTTGGGGTTAAGCGTTTTTAAATGTAATTAAGTGGGTACCAGAACAGTCACAATTATTCTGACTATGCTATTAAGAAGATTTTTTCTTTTTTTAAAGACAGGGTCTCACTCTTATCACCTAGGCTGAAGTGTTTACTGCAGCCTCGATCTCCTGGGCTCCAGCAATTCTCCTTCCTCAGCCTCCTGAGTAGCTGGGGACCACAGGCATGTGCCTCCACACCTGGTTAATTTTTACAATTTCTTTATAGAGACAGCATCTCATCTTGTTACCCAGGCTGGTCTCAAACTCCTGGGCTCAAGTGACCCTCCCATCTCAGCCTCCAAAAGTGCTGGGATTACAGGCATGAGCCATCACACCTAGCCTGTTTTTTTTTT
>NW_016816905.1:1829559-1850336 GCF_001698545.2 Rhinopithecus bieti
TGAACAGGTCTGTTACCTTGGACAGAAATACTGTTGCTTTAAAGTAATTAAAGTTGGATAAATTGACCCATAATAATAAAAAGGAAAGCTAACGTTTGTATGGAAGATTTTCTTCTCGAAGTCGTTTTGAAAAAAAAAAAAAAAAAGAGCAGATTAAATTCCCCTGGAGATGGAATGTTATGTAGGTTTCTATGAAGAAATAAAAGTGATAAAGAAATAGGAAGAAGATTACATTGAATTTTGCCTGGCTTGTTTTATCAATGGTTTGTTTTGAGCTTATCTTCAGTTGTTTGGAAGCAACCTAATTGCTCAATACATAGGAAAGGGCCTCATTCACAATTCTGTCATCATGAGTACTACAGAGTCTGTTAGGAGTAGGTTGGTTTAATACATGGGAAAGTCTAAAGAAATTTTTATTATGCCCCAACTATCTGAATTGGTAAGTACTGCTTGGTATTTAGTAACTCAGGAAACTCTTGGGTTTGATGGGTGACTAGGAATACAGCAGGTAGAGTTCCATGTTGAACCTTGGTAGTATCCGCATCTAAATCATAAATTATTCACCAGAAGAAATGAACATTTATTTTTGTTTGAATTTCCTCATTCCATATTGAGCTCCATCATATACCAGACACTATGTTGACCCTAGCTATATAAATTATAAGCAGACAATTTTGCTATTCTTGACATTGGAAACAAGAGGAAAAAAAGAAAAATGAAAAATGCACACACCAGTAATCTGTCCTTAATTTAGATTACATCAGCTATAAGGACACTTATTAAATGCCTTTCTGAATAGGGATTTGCAAAGACAAGTTAATTATTAGAGACAAGCCTTTGGGAGTCTTATAAAAAAATTGCAACTAACTGCTGCCTCTGTGCTTGAGGGCTGACGTCTTTTAACTCTCTTTGCCCCCTCTTAATGTTATAATTATATAATTGCAAATTTATTTTCTCTTCTCTTTCCTCTACCCTATATGCTAGAATGTGCAGTAAGATCACGGAAATTTCTCTCTAAGTATTCAAAGTTATTTCCAGTATTTTTCATACTACTTCATAAAGGCAGTTGTCATAACATTGTTTTGTCCTGAGTCAGACTATTGGCTTTTTGCTGGAGCCCCCATGTGCACAATGAGCAATTTGGCATTGCACTCAAATTCTGAGACTAGCTTTTGTGAATGATGGGCTCTGTATTATTTCAATGAGAACTCAAGCTAGAGGTCAAATAGAGGATACTCTAGAAGTGTGCTTCTCAAACTGTAATGCATCTACCAAGCACTGATGGATCTTGTCAGCATGCCAATTCTGAATCAGTAAGTCTAGGTGTAGCCCAGGAATCTGCTTTTCAATATCTTACCATGTAATGCCAATGCTGCTGATTCATGGACCACATTTTGAGTAGCAGCATTCTAGAACTATAGCATGAGCCTTAACCTCAGGGATCTTAGTATAGTTATAGATGATATTGACTTTGAAATGTTAGTCTTGGTTTATAAAACTTTAGAAAAACTTCTTAAAATTGCCCCACCAGTCTACACTACAAAATAATTGTCCTTTGCTATTGACCTGAACTTTTTGCTACTTTGTAAACATTTCTTAAAGGAAATAGAGTTTCTCTCTTTTGCAAAAGAATGAGTGATGAGCGATGACATGTTTTGTCTTGCCTTCTGCTATTAATCTGATCTTTTGTGAAAAAGGTATTGTTAGATTTCTTGATTCCTTGTAAAGCTAGAATTGTCTAGCCTTGTGAATTCTTTGCTAATCTCTGTAGAATTCATCTTATTCTGTGGTAATGCTTTAGAATGGTGAAACAAATCATTTGCATGATGCTGTATCTGTAAGTATTTATATATTTACAACTATACCATCAAATCTGTGCTATGTCATTCATAGTATTAACTTTATGTGGTAATACTTTAAAAAATCAAATCATGTTCCCAGAAACGTATAACATTCCTGAATGTTAAAGTGTGTACTTCTTAAATGTAACTGAGAGGATCTTTTATGTAACTAATAAAAAATAAAACTGGTCACTCAATTTTTAAAAAAAGGCTAAAATAAAATGCCTTACCTTGTTGGAACCAGTTTCCATTCATTCTACAAATATTTACCACAAACTATATGTCAAGCATCAGGTTATACTGTAGAGAGAGAACAGGCAAGTGTTTAGGATTTTTATTATTCTTCATCATGAATATTTTAATACAATGATCAAAAAAGATAGCACAAGAGTGCCTAAATTGAGATATATAGAATTATATATCAGCATAAACAATGTTTTTAGATAAGCACACATACACACATGTAATGCGTTCATAGGTCCGATAATATCTCTCTTATGCTTGTCTTTCCGTATTGAAGTTTATTCTCTTGGTTTCAATAAAAGCAGTCTTTTCCCATTTCCATTCTAATGATTTTCTTCCATCTCTGGTGTGGATACATTTTTTTTCCATCAGGATGTTTTCCACTTCAAGTATTAGAAACCTTGACTCAAATAGGCTCATACATTAAAGACAGTTATTTTCTCATATAACTGAAAGTCCAAAATCTGCAGGACAGGCTTTGGATCTGGTTGATATATTAGTTCAACAATTTCACTAAAGGTCAGGTTTCTTCTATTTCTATAAACAAAGAAAAATTCCCCAGAAGTCTCCCACCATACTTATCTTTGGCCTTGACTGGGTCCATATCTCTCCTAGTTGCTAGCAGAGGAAATGATATTATCATGATTGATATGTTCTGATCATCTGTAGTAAGGTGAAATGGATGTTGGGCAGTCAACCACAGTGTCCACTATCTTCTTTCTCTGACAACTTTAAAATGTTAGTATTACCAAAGATTGTGTTTGAGAATCTCTCATTCTTACTGTATACCCTTTGGGTGATTTTATGGAATTCTGTGACTTAACCACCTTCATGTATAATGATAGTTCTTACATCTCTGTATAGCCAACCCATTTTGGGGGGTTGGCTATATAGTTCTTACATCTCTATATAGCCAACCCATTTTTTGGGGTTGGCTATATTGAGATGTGGGAACATGCAATTTCTCCCTAAAAAAAACTCAACTTGACACTGTTAGCACAATCTCAAATTCAAAATAGTCCAAAATTTAGTTTATTAATCTCTCTACCTAAAAGTCCCAATCCCCTACTACCAGCTTGGAGAGTCATTTAAACTACAACCCTAAGGGTCATCCATGACCACTGAATGAGTCAAGAACCAAATTCTGTTGATTCTTCTTCCTTCCCTTCTCTTGTGTTCATTCTTCTCCTCCTCTCCATGTCCTTCTATAGGGCTCCTTCTATAGGGCTCTTACTGTTTCTGTCTTGAGTGTTGTTTTCTAACTGATCTCTCCATCTCCACTCATGCTGCTCCACATGTGCAATTTCTTCTTCACATTTACTAAGTGAATATCGCAAAGTTATATCTGATCTTGACACTTCCTGCTTACTGTCAGCAACTCCCATTTTTCTAGTGATATTCCTAGACATTATATATCAGGACCTTCTAAATCTTACCTCTTTAGCATGACAATGGGTCCTGCTTTTCCCAGTGCCCTCATCTTTGAAACTTACAATTCAGTTAGCTTTTCTTATTATTTTCCCCCAAACACACAGTGCCATTTTTTTTTTTTTTTTTTTTTTTTTTTTTTTTTTGAGATGGAGTCTCACTCGCCCAGGCTGAAATGCAGTGGCACGATCTTGGCTCACTGCAACCTCCACCTCCCGGATTCCTGCCATTCTGCTGCCTCAGCCTCCCGAGTAGCTAGGACTACAGGCGCCCGCCACCACGCCCGACTAATTTTTTTTTAATATAGTTTTAGTACAGACAGGGTTTCACCATGTTAGCCAGGATGGTCTCGATCTCCTGACCTCGTGATCCACCTGCCTCGGCCTCCCAGAGTGCTGGGATTACAGGTGTGAGCCACTGCACCCGGCCCCACAGTGCCATTTCTGACAGTGTCTATCCTCATGCTGTTTCATTTACTTTTATGTCTCAGGACAATCATTATCCCCTTTTAAAGAGCTCACAACTCTTTCACTACCTTCACACCACCAGGAGAACTGAGGATGAGGGGATCATGGTGATGGTGGTGGTAGCTAATGCAGTCATCACACATTGCTTAATGAGAGGGATATAATCTAACAAATACATTGTTAGGTGATTTTGCATGTGAACATCACAGCACATCCTTACACAAAGCTAGATGGTATAGCCTACTGCACATCCAGGCTGTATGGTATGGTTTATTACTTCTAGGCTACAAACATGAATACCATGTTACTCCACTGAATAATGTAAGAATGGTAGGTATTAGTGCAATGGAAAATTTTCAGTTACATTACAATCTTATGGGACCACAGTTGTGTATGCGGTTTGTCATTTACTGAGACATCGTTATGCAGTGCATGACCGTATATATCACCAGACACTGTTCAAAGTGCTTTCCACGTGTTAAGCCATGCAAAAATACTGTGAGGGGTAGGTACTCTTATGTCCATATTTTATACATGAGGAGATAGAGGTACAGAGAGATGAAACTACCTGCCCAAGGACTCGGAGGTACCAAGGAGTAAAAATGAGATTTGACCTTAGGCAGTCTGGCTCCTAGATCAGTACTCTTAAGCACTATACTGTACTGTGTCTCAATCATTTGATCAGTCTTTTAATGGGAAGCATTTTACCTTGGATACATTTTATTTTGCACTTAAGACATTTTACTGCACTGTGTTCATGTCTAAGTTCCCCAACTATATCAAAGTTCCTTTAGGCTGGAGCAATTCTTACGCACATCTAGTCCTCAACACAGTTGGCACAAAGTGTTAATAGGATGTGGACGGAAAGGAATGGAAAGAATGATTAGTAAAGTATTTATGGGTAAAGAAATGAGTGAGCATTTCTCTCAAATGCCTTGAAAATGTTATTATGATTTGCATTCAGAGAGGCACGGTTTTTGATTGAGCCGTCTAGTTCGTTTAAGAAAGAGGTTCTTCCTGCATTTTGCCAAGTCTGCAATTTAAGAACAGCTGATTTATGCAAGACAATAACTCACCCAGGTCGATCTTTCACTTTATATGTTTCTTCATCAAACACAAGTCATTCTACAAAAAGACTAATATACAAATGTTGATTGCAACCTTAGTCATATTATTAAAAAACTAGAATCAGTTCAAATATCCACCAATAGATGAATTAACATAGTGTGTTATATTCATATAATGGAATACTAATCAACAATTAAAAATTGAAATGAATAACTGATACTGTGCAACAACACAGATGAACATCAAATGCATTATAATGAACAAAAAAGCCAGACACAAAAGAGTACATAATATATGATTCCATTTAGATTAAGTTGCAGAACAGGCAAAGTTAATCTTAGTTCTATAAATCAGATCAGTGGTGGCCTGAGTGTGTGAGGCAGAATTTATTGGAAAGGGACAGGGAAGAACTTTCTTGAGTGATGGAGATGCTCTATATTGTTTTGGGTGATTTTTATGTAAGTTTAGACAATTATCAAAACTGACTAACCTGAACACTTAGAATCTGTACATTTTATTTTATGCCAGTCATGCCTCTATTTTTAAGAAATGGTGGCAATAGCAAGGGAAGTGGGAGTCCAGGAATTTTTTTTCAAGATAGAATAAATAGCAAGTTTATATGCTAAATAACATGATCCAGTGGAAGAAAAGTATTGATGAATAAGAAAGAAGGGAGAATTGGTGAAGCAATGTGCTTGAGCAGGAGAGAGGATGGGAGTGAGCACACAGGCGGAGGGACTAGCTTTAGAACAGTCATGGGTAAAGACAGGATGTGTAGCTGTAAATGATGATGGCTGGTTGGTCATGATGTTCTGAGTCTACCCAAGTCTTCTTTGCCTGATTTATCACAGGGAAGTAGGAAGGCAGGACAACAGTTTTTAGTGAGGGTTAAGGATGGAGGAGGTGCAGGAGGTTTGAGGAAGTGCGGAGCAGTAGTCGTCAAACTTTTTCATGTATCAGAAGCATGGTTCGTGTTAAAACAAATGTTCTGGGCCTCATCCCAGAGTTTCTGGTTCAGTAGGGCTGGGAAAGACCCTGAGAATGTGCCAAGAAGTTTGTAGATGATGTTGATCTAGATAAGACTCTGAGAACCACTGGTGGAGAGCTTTCACTTTTATAGCTGAGACATTCATGCTTTGAATAATAAAATGGTTCATCTAAGGTGATGAAACTGTGACTAGTAAGTAGTCCAGGCTGCTGCCTCCAGCTTGGGCTCATCCTACATATGCACTCTGATTTCAGGGAGGGAGAGCAGCAGAAGGCAGTGGGTTCCAGGGGCTAAGTGGGGAGTGTACACTAGGCGGGGAATTTTGGAGAAAGGAGAAACTGATATCACCAAAGCAAATCTTGTTAAGGTCACCTTAGTTTGTTATGGCCTGTTCTTTGATGAATAAATGTGAGCAAGAAAATGTTTTTGTCCTATTCAGTACATATGAGCATAGCTTCAGATTCTAGGAGGGCTTTGCTTTTTTTCCTATGAAGAAGGTTTGTTCTTAGGATGTTCATTAATGGAGATATGGTTATGTTATTTTTAAAAGGCTGGTTCTTTATTTGCCTGCACATGCTTTTGTGGACCCAGGGTACATATATATCTTTTTAAAAATTATGCAAATATGACTATAAAAATATCCATTAATATTTAAAGAACTTTTTGTTGTATACACATGAATTATATTGAAAAGCAATGCAGTCATGGTGAAAGGTGAATTTGAACTATGAATAGTAATACCAATTAATATACCTGTTTATGTTTACAGAAAAAAGTAGAAGGAAATGTGCTGAATGTTAACGGTGGCTTTTCTTTGAGTTATATGATCACAGATGGTTTTAATTTAATTTTCTATATTTTCTGCTTTTGTGTTTCTAAACTGAGAGTCATTTTCATAAAACTTATTTTTAAAACAAACTACTCATAATAAACAATGTAACATGTAATAATAACTAACAGCATAAAAGCTAATCTGTGTCTAGTGCATTAGTCTTGGCTCCTGGGCACTTGGGATATATCGATGAACAAGTAAAATGTCCCTCTACTTTCAGGGTTGATATTTGGAACATCAATGACTAAACTCACTGTGCATTGGAGAAGCTGTTGATCCTAGTGGGTATCTTGGCACAGGGTAGCTGCACATGTATATTTTGTTTTGAAGTACTATTATTCATGTTTATGTTGTTTGTCTCTTTTGGATTATACATTTCTTGAGAGTATGGACTATGGTCATTGTGGAAATTGTCATTTGCTTCCAAAATAACCACTTGTAATAAAAGTGCTATAATTTTGCCTGGAAAAAAATATTAAATGTATTTCATCTGAATAAAAATGGTATACCGTATCCATTTCTGGTTAGAATCTATTCATGGAAATGAGCAAAATTTCCAAGACTATGTTTGGTAATGTCAAATCATAGCAAATAGGATGAATTATTTGATTTAAACAATTTAACATCCTCCAGTAACATACGGTACAGTTGTCTAATGCATGAATAAATGATAGCTTTTATCAAGGCTCATCTTTTCTAAACATTTGATTGAAAAATACATTTTTTTGGCAAAGAAAGGAATAAAGTACCAATATTTTCTATCCTGTGGATGAACCTTGAAAACATTAAACAAAGTGAAAGAAGTGAAACACAAGAGGCCAATATATCACATGATTTATGATTCCATTCATATGATATACCCAGAATAGGCAAATCTGTAGAGGCAGAAAGCAGGTTCATGGTTGGGAGAAAGGGCTGGGAGAAAGGGGAGAACAGGGGGTAATTACTAATGGGGATAGGGTTTCTTTTGAGGCTGATAAAATATTCTAAAATTAATTATGGTTGCACAGCTCTGTAAATATACTCAAACTACTGAAATTTACACTTTAAATGGGTGAGTTGTATAGGATGTGAATAATATCTCAATAAAATTATTACAAAACATTTTTAAAAATATTTCTCAATGTATTTTTCAAGAGCTCTTCGTCTGCCCACCCTTTCCTGTTCACCTTCCCATTCTTCCAGGGCATGTGTAAACTTGTCCAAGCATTTAGACTTTGAAGCAAAACAAAACTTGGCCTAAGGGATTTTTCTCAAGTTGAGCTACTTTCGGCAAACATTTTAATTAGCTGACATACAAAGAAAATCCAGATGGCATCTATCTCATTTAATGAAACACTTTTAGTATTTGTTTCTACTTCTCTACACCTCTTTTTTCCCTGTATCTTACTTTCTTTTGGTATAGTAGAAAAAGCACTCAACTTGAATTCTATTCCTATGTATTTGTTCTCAACTTCTAGGAGGAAATTTTGATGAGATGCCCAGGGTTTTCAAAAGTGTAATCCATACTTTGGGAGGCCGAGGCAGGCAGATCATCTGAGGTCGGGAGTTCGAGATTAGCCTGACCAACATGGAGAAACCCCGTCTCTACTAAAAATACGAAATTAGCTGGGCATGATGGTGCATGCCTGTAGTACCAGGTACTCAGGAGGCTGAGGAAGGAGAATTACTGAAATCCCGGAGGCAGGGTTGTCACGAGCCGAGATCGTACTATTGTGCTCCAGCCTGGGCAACAAGAGCAAGACTGTATCTCAAACAAACAAACAAAAAACACGTGAACCAACATCATCAGAATTATCTGGGGAATTTATTAATATTAAAAATGCAGATCTTAGCTCTAGTTTCCTGAGACTTTTGGGATACTTGGAAAGTATACTTTCCAAGTCGATTTTCCTTTCTGGGACCTGGAGATATGCATTTTACCAAGTATTCCTCCCTCTGCCCTGCCACCATCCCTATGTGATTCTCAGGTGCACTAAAATTTAAGAATCACTGCTTATTAATTTATTAATGGTCCTGCCCATCTGTCATGCTGAACAATTATTCATGTCTTTTCTATCTCATTTGGCTTATTCTTTCAGGCTATTAGGAAACTCCTTTGCTTTAGTGTTTGCTTAATGAAGACTGGGGCCAAAATGGTTACCTGAGATATTTGATTTCCTTGTGAGGACTCCTTCTAAATATCTTAGTTTTCTTCTTTGAATAATTTATTTCCTTCATACTACTCCCTTTTTCTCTTCTTTCAATGCAAAGTACTGGATGATTCCAGGTGTTGTCCTAAACACTAGATATTCTGAGTAATGCAGGATTAATAAAATACAGATATTTTCAAAAAAAAGTTGACAGTATTGAGTTGTTACTATTTGGTTTAGTTATTTTCCCCTCTCAAGAATTAGGTTCTTTTAAGTTTCTTTTCCTTTAATTGCTCATCGCTCTGACTTTTAGAACAAATAATATATTTGTGTTATTAAATTTGGGAAGAATTACATATGGCTCCTCAACTTAAAATTCAGCATTGTGCATAAATAGCATGGAATTTAAGTAAAAAAAATGTTTTTTTGTTTATTATATTATAAAACAGACTAAAATTTAGCATATAACTTTTAAGAATTAAAGTCTATTTTCAAAAGTATCTTTTAAAATTGTATTGCTGTATATACTACAGAAAATTGGAGGGACACATTTCTTGGTGTTTACATGAATATATCAGTAAGAGCAGTTATTAATTTAGCTTATTTTAATATATAGTTAAACTATTATTTCTTAGCTTAAGATTCCATGGCTCGGAATGTTTTAAGAATAAAGTATTGACTACAGAGGGATTGGAGAATAAAATCAGAAAATCTGGAACTCAAATGTGCTTATAAAATGTGACCACAATTTTGTTACAAATAACCATAGGTTTCATTGTTGTTGTGTTGAGACACAGTTTTACTCTGCTACCCAGGCTGAAGTGCAGTGGCGTGATCTCAGCTCACTGCAACCTCTGCCGCCTGGGTTCAGGCGATTCTCCTGCCTCAATCTCCCAAGTAGCTAGGACTACAGGTGTGCACACCACACCTGGCCTAATCTTTTGCATTTTCAGGAGAGATGTGGTTTTTGCAGGTTGGTCTTGAGCTCCTGACCTCAAGTGATCCATCCACCTTGGCCTCCCAAAGTGCAGGGAATACAGGCATGAGCCATTGTGCCTGGCCACAAATAAGTATAGATTTTAATTGAGGCTTAATATTTTATTTAAAACTAATAAGCAACTTTTTATTCACTATTCCTTTTATTAGAGAATAAATGAGATTTAATTAAGAAATTACTAATTATTTTTCTCATTGCACATATTTGTATCACTTCCAGGGAATTCCTATTCAGAAATACTGCTTCTAGTGTGTGGGTCAATCTCTTGACAGTTGGAAAAACTGGAGCATCAGCCTATGAAACATGATGTTCCATTCTTTTTGAGTGACGTTTTCTTTGAGTAGGTCCTCATTTCTCAAGCACCCCTTTCCTGTTCCACTGGTTTCCTCTTTACTTTTTTTCCTTCATTTTTCCATCTCATTCCTTCGTCATCTTTCTATACTTTCTCTTAGTTATAACTTTTCCAATCCCCTCCATTTTTAGTATCCCAAAAGCCAGTTTTTCAATGTATTACTTTAAAATTTACAGTTGCTTTAGACAGAATGTTCTCAATGTGCCCATCATGCCGACATTTTCCATGGCATCTTATGTTGTCATGACTGTCCCAGCAAATACAACTCGAGTGTGCTAGACAATGAAAGCTGGAGATACACCACAAATAAGAAAGCTACAGGCTCTGCCACAACAATGCCCCCCGCTAATTTTAACTCAGTATGGCAGATGTACAGAGATTTGCTCACGGAGACAATGGGAACACCAGGTGGGGACACCTACCCCGCCCTTAGAGAGCTGTGCTTGGCTGATTTACCAGCATCTTCATCACCTGCCTCCCACCCCCTCCCAGAGGTTTAGTGTCCCTTGTTGATGTCCCTAGAACCCCATAATCCCTGCCATAGAACTGATCACATTGTTAAAGTCTTCCCTGAGGATAATCCCTTACAGATGACTGTAACATATCTCCCAGATTCCCTGCCTGTTCTCATGGCTTCATTCACATCCGATGAAAAAAGCCAGAAATAGACTTCTCTTTGCTGTTCCATCAGTCGGACTTGCCGAGACCTGTAGCCTTCCTAAAATTGGAGGTGTCATAATTTCTGATTAGCACTGGGTTCCTGAACAGGTGTAGACATGGAAAGAAACAGATTTCAGCCTCTAGGATGTTATAACCCAAAGAATTTTGTGTAGCATGTAATAGAATCCAGTCATGGTACAGATGATGAAACTGACTCAAGTGTTGAGTAACTTGCTTGAGTTAGCAAGAGGTTTTTCTAGTACTATTACCTAGATACCCTAATTCTTCATTTGTTCGGTTACTCTTTCTACTCTACTACTTTTTGAGATTAGTAGCCCTGTATTATTTTTCTTTGATGATTCTCAGGAAAGAAATATCAAAGAAATATCAGATTTAATTATATCAATGATCTAGTTAAGTCAATGTCATGTTTAGAAATGCCAAAATACACAGACACACATACATGTGTGTATGTAGCTTTGAAATTCATTATTTTACTTGATATAAAGGGGAAGTAACATTGGATTCATCTTAAATTAGTTTCTAACTATAAACCATGTCATAATTTTTGAAAAGGTCAACTTTGAGTCAGGAATGGGAAATACTGAACTCAGTGGCCTAATGTGTGATCAGTGGAAGTTGCTTAGATTCTTTGTTTTCACATGTGCAATAGTAATGCTGAGTCCATCATCAGGAGAAAACAAGTGAGTCCTTCCACAGACATAGTTAGACGTTCCTGTTTCCCCTTTATGTGTCTTACCAAGCTCTTCACTCAATTCTGTCTGATAATTAACACCCTAGATTTTTTTTAACAGAGAATAATATAATGAACCACTGATTACCCATCACCCAACTTAATGACCAACTCATTGCCACTCTGGTTTCATTAGTCTTTCCCACATATCTCTAATAGATAGGACTTAAAATATAACCAAGATTACCATTATTGCATCTAAAAAATAATTCTTTGATATCATCTAATTCACATTCATTCAAATTTCCCCAGTTGGAAGAGTCAAGATATGAATAATGAATACCCTAGATTTGTGCCTCTCTTTTACTAATTAACTTGATAAAGCTTTATTCTCATTATAAGCCCAGTTGACACAACCATCATTGGGTCTTTCATTTCCATCCCCCTCAGTGATTTTTAGTTTTCCTTATTGCCTTTCTTTTCCAGGTTTTTCCATCTTAGATCTCTGTTGAATGGCTTATGCATTTTCAGTATTTCCCTATTTAGCATCATTGGTGGTGAATGTTAGCAATACTTTATTATTGCTTATCTTCATTTAGGATGTGAGTTTAATAAGGGGGGGGGAAATGGTATCTCCAGAAAGAATGCACATGGTATCAGAAGGTAGAAGTCCAGGCTCCTTATCTTAACTTTGTTCTCTAACAATGTTAGCTTAGTCAAGTCAACTAGTCACTTTGCTTATCTGTAAATTGTGGACAGTACCTGGACATTGTTCTATCCGACTGTCATATCTTTTACAAGCCTATTCAAGCCCTTCATGACCAAACATAAATACAGATTCTCTCCTTGCCTTCTTGTAAGGTCTTGTTCGGAGGTATAGATAAGCATGTGGAGTGTGTAGCTGACATGGGCCCATGGTGAGAGCTCCATGAGTTCCTGGGGGCTGAAGGGGGCGGTTGCACAAAACATTTAGGCTTTGAAATCATTGTCATTAGAAGCAAAAGCCTAACAAAATATGCTCTGTGTCATTTTAAGATTGCTGTTACACATTGATATAAAATCGAAGAGAAAAAAGTATCAGTTAACTTTGGTAAGCATACAGAAAGAGCCAAACAGAATCCATTGGATCAAAGGTCTTTGTCATCTTATTTTTAACCATGCTGAAAATTATCTTTGAAGGAACATGAGCCTGAGGAATGGAGAAAATGGGCGGCAAAGGTTGTAAAAGGACACGTGGTTATTTACAGACTTATACCTTGGTTGCTATGGCTATATATTTGATGAAAGTCCCATAAGATATTACATGCAAAAATATTTTGGAAGTGTTAGGTATTTTCATTATTTTGGAATTAAATTTTTTGAAAAGAGATATTACAGATAGAAGTCTCTTTGCTTAGTATGAATCATGGTATTTCATGCTTCTCTCCTCCAGAGATCAGGTGTTTTATGATGACTGAATGCCTGGGCCTTGGACTCAAACAGACCTTTTTCCAAACAGCAGCTCTGCCACTTAATAAGCAATTCTTGGGACTAACAAGATACATAACTTCATTAATTTTCAGTGTGCACAATTCAGATAAAAAATACTCCCTATAAATTGTTACAAGGATTAAACAAGGTAATATACCTAACAGAATTCAGCACTGACATATCCACATTAAGCACGAGAATGACGTGACGCTCATGTGTTCTTCCTTGATCCTCAATATTTAGAAAAATCCTGTGCTTCGTTCTTTAATTTTTCTTTGTGAACATTATTCTATAACATAATCTGTTGTCTTTTATTTCTTTTTTCTTTTGTTTAGGATCAGAGTCTCTTGGATGAAATCTTAAGTCTTTTTGCTTTTTATTTAAATGAGACATCATAAGATGTTGGTAGAAGGCTGAGTGCAGTGGCTCACACCTATAATCCCAACACTTTGAGAGGCCAAGGCAGGTGGACTGCTTGAGTCTAGGAGTTCAAGACCAGTCTGGGCAATGTGGTGAAACCTGGTCTCTACAAAAAATACAAAAAATAGCCGGACCTGGTGGCACGCACTTATAGTCCCAGCTACTAGAGAGATTGAGGTGGGAGGATCTATTGAGCTCACGGTGTTGAGGTTGCAGCAAACTGTGACCAGCCACTGCACTCCAGCCTGGGTGACAGAGTTGAGACTGTCTTAAAAAAAAAAAAAAAAAAAAAAGATATTGTTAGATAGTAGTTGTGATTATTTTGGGTAGGTATCTCAGAACACTTGTAAATCTGGTGAAGGAGATTTTATTTTAAAATGGTCGAAGATTAGCTAAAGGAGAAACTGGCAATGTCTTTGGTTTGGGAATTAGGAGATCTGAGTTTTGGCAGAATACAGTTTGCTGCTCTCAGGCAATTTACTTAATTTCTCTGGACACCAATGTCCCCTGTTATCAATGTGGGGTTTGGAATTGGTGATAGTGCAGATGCTTCAGGTCCAATGCCCTGTGTTTATTGTTGGGCAGGTAGAGCTTTGCCATTTGAGTCAGAACAACAAGGCGAGCAAGGCTGATGAGTTTGAGGCAGGAATTAAGGAACAACAGGAGATGACAGAAAGCATTACTTTTCATAATCAAGGAAACAATATGGGTAGTGGGAGGAAATATGAGAACTGAAGAACAGAAAAGGAGAGCAGTGCCAGGAACTTTAATCTGACTTTTGTTTTTTGAGCAATGCCAGGATTTCATAGCAGTCTCCGCTGACGCTTCTGGACATGCCTGTTTTAAGGAATATCTCTCAGGGAGTGCGTACTGTAAACCTAAATTCTGGGAGAAACCCTAGACCTTTGCAATTCACTGGAGATAAAGACAATATGAATGTTTTGGTGTCTGTGCTAGGATGCAAATGAAAGTATGGTATGACAGCTTTTGCTCTTAAGTTTAATAGGAAGTTCAAATATCTGGCTTGTGGCGGGGTGCAGTGGCTCACGCCTGTAATTCCAGCACTTTGGGAGGCCAAGGTGGGCAGATCACCTGAGGTAAGGAGTTCGAGACCAGCCTGGCCAACATGGTGAAACCCCCTCTCTACTAAAAATACAAAGCATTAGCCGGGCATGGTGGCAGGTGCCTGTGATCCCAGCTACTCGGGACGCTGAGGCAGGAGAATGGCTTGAACCCGGGAGGTGGAGGTTGCAGTGAGCCGAGATTGCATCACTGTACTCCAACCTGGGCAACAGAGCGAAACTCCATCTCAAATATATATATATACACACACACACACACACACACACATATATACACACACGTATATATACACATACATATATGTATATATACACACACATATATATATATCTGCCTTGTGTTCATAACCAATAGGAACTATGGGATTTTGCTCAAAAGCCAGCAGCAGAATGTAAGGCTGGCTTTGGCTAAAGGCCTGGATATTAGTCATGCTGGCAGATACAGTGAAATCACTTTGAAAACATGTGCTCGTGTTGCCTTGTGCCAGTGGTTCAGTAGGATTTCCAAAAATCTTCATGACTGTTTGGGATTGGACACAGGCATGTGGAAAGATCAGCATTTAGCAGTAAAGTACTCCTTGCTACTGTTTGACATACAGTATCCTCTGTTGTTCAGGCTTATTAAGATCACTTTGATTAATCTTTAAAAGAAAGTTTCATAGAAATGAATAAACAGGGAGATTGAATGGTTACTCAGTCAGAGATTCACAAGATGCAGTATCTCAGGGAGGCCATTAGCTTCTAAGATCTGGCACTTAAGCTTTGGAAATCCAGCAGAACCATCTATCATTGTGTGCACTGGGAGTCTAGTTCCTGACAACTGATCCTAACAGACCAAATTTACAAGATGCTGATGTATAAATGAACATGGTAATTTATAATGATGCATGAGTGGATCCAAAACTTTTGTTAGCAATTTTCTGCTCAAAGGAAAATTAACCTAAAAAGGACATTACTATCAGAGTTTGCACAGAGCTTAGGAGATTATTTGAGTGACCTTTTTGGCAAGTATCATCAAGTTGTAATTTTTATCTGTAGTTCACAGATCAAACTACCAAAAGTAGTGAATAACCAAGTTGGTTGGCCAGGGAGCCCTCTGTGAAAACCTTTCCCTCTGCCTTATTTCCATGTTCATTATCTTCTTAAGTAAACTCTGTCTTATTTATCATTGTATTTCCAGTTTCTAACAAAGTGCTTATGAGATATTTGCTGAATGACTGAATGGTAGAGCACAAATATATTGACTTGATGTTTTTTGGAAATTGAGTAACAATCAGTTTTGTTTTAGCTTTCACGTCCCTTTTTCTTTCACCTCTTCCAACTGAAATTGAATGTTCCCAGACCTCTGGGCCACAGATTAGGTTACCTTGTAATCTCATTCATTAGGTGTGAATTTTTTTTCTAGTTTCTTTCTCCTCTTCCCCTTCAAGGTATTTTTTTCCACAAGCATTCATCTGTGCCTATGGCTTTGAACATGTTTAAAATGCTGATGATCCCTACTTGTAAACCTAATAGGTCTTGAGCTCTTATGGGCATTTTAAACTGAACAAGACCAAACTGAACTCATCATATCACCCCAAAATGACTCTTCTCTAGAAATTTCCTTCCTTTTAATGACTCAAGTGCTCATGTTGGAACCTTAGGAGTAGTCCCTGACCCTTCCTGCTTCTACCACTACTCATCTAATTGATACTGTTGTGTCAGGGGTCATAAGTGGCCACATTTCCTAAACAATAGTTTTGTTTCACCAAGGCAATGCCCACCAGCTTTTTGTATTTATTGTTAACCTCCAAATATACTGAATAGTTACTCTATATGATGTAATGGGAGCAATCAAAGATAAACAAGACCAAGCCTCTTCCCTCAAGTAATCTATAAGGAGAAAGAGGTTTGTCATAAACATGTTGAAAACGAGTTAATGTGTGGTAAATAATCAAAAGCACTGTGAAATTCTGGAGGTTAATTTTGGCTATATGTGAGGCTTCATGGAGATGATTGTGTTTGAACTGAACCTTGAGGGACGATTTTGACCAACATAGTTGACTGTCTCTTTATATGATACCAGCCTATAAAAGGAGGTATCTAAGATAGGAGTGTCTCCACTTCTTGGTGTTTCAGTTTCCTGATAGCCTTGTAGTAAATAAGTATATTTCACTGGATGACTTTGAAAATTTTTAGCTGACGTATAATTCTATAATTTGATTTTAGGATTTTGAAAACTCTCAAAACCCAGAAATGAGTCAGCTAATCCTCTTAATATGCAGTCATGTGTCACTTAACAATGGAGATAAGTACTGAAAAACACATAGTTAGGCAGTTTTGTCATGCAAACATCACAGAGGGTACTTCCTCACACCCAGATGGTATAGCCTGCTGTACACCTAGGCTATTGCTCCTAGGGTACAAACCTGTGCAGCATGTTACTGTACTGAACACTGTAGGTCGTTGTAGCACAATGGTATTTGTGTATCTAAATCTATCTAAACATAGGGAAAAAAAAACTACAAAAATGTGGTTTTATAATATTATGTAACCACCATCGTATATGTGGTTTATCATTGAAATGTTATGTGGTGCATGACAGTACACTTTTTATTAAGGAAAAAAATCATTCAGTTGCTATGATGTTTTTATCAAATTTCAAGCAATTTCTGGGACAACCAAGTTCAGCTTGTTAAATATTGGTAAATAAAATAAATCTTAGAAGAGGCTTTAGTTCCATGTATTTAGAAAATTTGACTAATAAAGGTGACATCGTGGTTTGGGAACTGCTGCCTTTTCTTTGAAAAATATCAACAATAATGACAGTAAAAGTAACCACCATGTTCATATGCCAAGAACAGTATTATAATGTATACTTTTCATTAGTTACCCTGTTCAGACTTCATAATAACCCTTATGGTTATTAAGGTAGATATTACAATCCTTATTTTACATGAGGAAATTAAGTTTCAGAGATATTGTAATCCAGGTCTTTTGACCCTAAAGGCTATGCTGTTAACCACTAACATGCTTCATTTGGTTTTCCATGATTTGTGTTAATGAAATATATTTATCAAATTTTGCTTTTTTAAAAAACAGTAGTTCTGTTAATGAAAATGGTTAGCTCAAAAACATCGTTTTCTCCTTTCACCTTCCTTTTCAGGCTTAAAAAGTTATCAGAAATGTATATCTTTATTGTACAGTATTTCCTTGCTCTCAGCAATAATTGGCTCATATTAATGATTGTACCCACTTGCAAGAATAACTGTTTGTTTCATCTCAATTGTCTTTAAATATTTGCTGTCAGATCTGAATTTCACAAAGTTCCATTAGTCATTCTTCATTCAATTCAGTTTTTGTTTTTACTATTGTATAAAACATCTATCATATAACCTACTGAAATAGCTACAGTTTTTTTAGCATTACAGAAAAAGATGTGACTGTTACGAACAAAATCAGAAAGTGTGAAAAATGGCAATTTTCTAAAGTTTGGATTTTGAACTTGAAATAGGACCATGAAAAGAAACCCATTGAATCAGACTAATAACCTCTTCAGGTTTGTTTCTTAAAAATGTTAATTGTTGGGACCAGGCGCGGTGGCTCACGCCTGTAATCCCAGCACTTTGGGAGGCCGAGGCGGGTGGATCACAAGGTCAGGAGATCGAGACCATGCTGGCTAACTGACTAACACGGTGAAACCCCATCTCTACTAAAAATACAAAAAATTAGCCGGGCGTGGTGGCGGGCGCCTGTAGTCCCAGCTACTCGGGAGGCTGAGGCAGGAAAATGGCGTGAACCCGGGAGGCAGAGCTTGCAGTGAGCCGAGATAGTGCCATTGCACTCCAGCCTGGGTGACAGAGTAAGACTCCGTCTCAAGAGAGAGAAAAAAATAAAAAGGTTAATTCTTGACTGCTTCATGGTTGGACTGTGGAGAACCTCTATCATAAATGTTGTGTCAGGAAAGAAACTCATCTCTTTGAAGATTAATGATGAATTTATTCTCCCCCTTTCTGTTTGCCCAAATGAAGACTGGCATTTCATTTCTCATTAAAAGAAAGTCTCACTTAGTGGGTAATGGTAGTTGATTTTTTACATACTTGCCAATTATATATTTTAAGTTTTACAAAGTTACCTGACTTCATATTATCCTAGGAATGCCCTTCCTTCAGGATAATTAATAGATTACATAAAAATGTTTCAATCTGTTCATTTGCAACCTTTTTTAGTTTAATTGTTTCTTTACTGTGGAAAGAACAGGGATACACATTAGGTTTTGGCTAAATGTTTTTTAAAATAACTCTATCATCCTTTTTTGCTTACCTGTTTTCTCAGTCGTTTATGTAATTTTTATGTGGGAACTTCCTGGGCTTTCTAAGAACTTTCTAAATTTATGTATTTTTATTCATTTATTTTAGATTGACTTGACCAAACTGGAGCTAGCATTCATTATGTTACTGTGCTTGTTGGTGGTAATAGCCCTGTAACACTTTGTTTTCCACTATTCTTCATGCTACCTTGTGTGTGTGTGTTGTGTGTGTGTGTGTTTCTGTCTGTCTGTCTGTAGGTATGTATATTTTGCATTCACCTGTACTTCATGTCTCCAAATCATGTTTGCTTTAAATTAGAACAAAATTCAAGGCCCAAGAGTACAGAAAAATATAATTTCTGTGATTCTTTCCTTGACTTTCAGCATAGCATTTTGCTGCTTATTCTATATAATTCAGGTATTTGGACTTGCAAGATCTTGTTCCAGTTGAGAATTATGATCTTTGCTCTTTCCAGACAGAAACTGGCCATTCCCCTTACGCTTCTTACTCATTGCCATGTTTATTTCCCACAAATTAAATCCCATGATTATGAAGTATCCAGAAAGATGTTAATTTTTTTCAAAAATGTTAGCATCAAAGGCCCTCTTCCCTTTCTCCCCACTTCTTGAAGTTAAAATAAGTATATATTTTAAGCAGTACTTTTCTGTGGCATGCAGAATTGTGGAATTGCACGTGCTTTATAAAGATGGTTCACTTAAGAATAGAAGTTACCTTTTTTGGCGGGTGTTCTAGAAGATTTTTTTGCAGGGTTTCTTTCCTTTAAGGTGCCACCATTAGCAATTTTGAAGCTGGAAGATACTCATAAACAGTTTTCATATTAATTTAGAAGAAAACTTCTCTCTCTTCGTGATTGTCTTGTTTTCAACTAGAATTCGAAAATGATTGTTGTTTTCATTTAGTACCTGTAATCCAATTTAATTTTACACAAGGACTTCATTTTACAAATGAAAGGACTGAATCTCCAGACGGTCTATTGACTGGCTTAGGTTGATACCCTCTATGAAATAACAGAGCCAGAGTTTTGGCTCTAAATTCAATTCATATTCAGAGTTTTGGCTGTAAATCCAATTTATATCCAGAATTTTGACTGTAAATTCAGTATTCTCACCACTAGAGTAAAGCTACATTTTGGAAATTGCCCCCTTAAACTTTATCAAAAACATATGGTTAGTGCCTACATATAATTTTTGGCATTGCATAATGTAGTTTAAAATAGCAGAGTAGGAGCTTATAGTTTTATATGAAGCTCTTTGTTAGCTGATAGAAAATAGTTTCTACCTACTTTTTGTTATTTCCTGATCGTTCTTTTAGGTAACCAAGGCAAAAAAGTTTAAATCACTTAAAAAGGGATATTATAATGTGCTGTACCTACAGAAATTATATTATTGTTTATCCTCTATACAGTTTACATCATCAAGTCATGTGTGGGCTGCCATATTTTGAGCATTTGATATGTCTAAAGGCTCCTCCTTTTGTTCCTTCAACTCTACTAACTCCTTCATTATGAACATGATTTTGGAGAACAAATTTGGAACTTCATTGTTCTCTTTTCCTCCATTAAAGTCTTTTATTTTATTTTATTTTTTTTATTTTTTGAGACAGAGTCTATTCTGTTACCTAGGCTAGAGTGCAGTGGTGCAATCAGGGCTCACTGCAGCCTCGACCTCCTGGGTTCAAGTAATCTCACCTAATTTTTATTTGGTTTAAGAAACTCAGTCTTGGTTGAGCGTGGTGGCTTACGCCTATAATCTCAACACTTTGGGAGGCTGAGAGGGGTGGATTACTCGAGGCCA
>NW_016816905.1:1853758-1864804 GCF_001698545.2 Rhinopithecus bieti
TAGATCGCAGACTGCTGTGCTAGCAATGAGGGAGGCTCCGTGGCTGTGGGACCCTCCCGGCCAGGTGTGGGTATAATCTCCTGGTGTGCCCGTTTGCTTAAAGCGCAGTATTGGGGTGGGAGTTACCCGATTTTCCAGGTGTTGTGTGTCTCAGTTCCCCTGGCTAGGAAAAGGGATTCCCTTCCCCCTTGCGCTTCCCAGGTGAGGCGATGCCTCGCCCTGCTTCAGCTCGCACTGGTCAGGCTGCAGCAGCTGACCAGCACCGATTGTCCTGCACTCCCTAGTGAGATGACCCCAGTACCTCAGTTGAAAATGCAGAAATCACCGGTCTTCTGTGTCGCTCACGCCAGGAGTTGGAGACTGGAGCTGTTCCTATTCGGCCATCTTGCTCCGCCCCCCTCTAAAGTCTTCCTTAAAATACTTTATTTGTTATTTTATTCTGAGATCCCAGTTACCAGATTCATAACAAACGAGTAGGTATGACTTCATTTCTCTTAGCTTCTGGCTTCTTCGTTGAAGATACAATATTATTAAAACAACAGCAATGAAATATGGAGTGTCCTGCTAAGTCCTATTGTTTTGATTTAATCAAGATTTCTCTTTTAGTTGTTTTCTTCTTTGTACATTGTTTAGAGACGGTATTTTTAGTATTACAAACCCTTACTTTTAAAGCGCTGCTTTAGGTGGAGTTGGAATATATCAGCATGGTGCGTGTCTTTGGTGCATCTTGGCTGTTTTGGAACCAGATTTTTTTCAAAAGTGACTCTGTCCCATGAGACCAGAGGAGATGTTTCCAGACAGGCTGATGGGATATGGCCAGAGTCTTTGAGAAGGGCTCTCTAGTTAGTGAAGATACACTAGTGATAGTGGGAATAATTATCACTTAGTAATATGTTCTCTTCTTTGAGGAGAAAAAAAAATCCCTCTAAATTTTATAACTGGATTTTGTTTTCTGATCTGATAGACTGTTTCAAAATTAAACTATTTGGCTTGTCTTAACAAAACAGGTTTTTGTTCAGATGCTTTTGTTTGGGGTAGGAAAAATTGTGTATAATACTGATCTAGAGATGCTTTGTCTCCTACATGGGTAAAATCAGACTTCTATTGTCAGCTCTGATATAGGACAAAAACATGTCTTTAGAGCTGATGTGACAAACAGAAGTCAAAATTTATGGACACAAGGAACAGTGGTGAACAGGAAATGCACACTTATCTGTGATCAGTAACTATAGTTACAGTGTGATTATTTTCAACTTCGATTTATATAAAATGGGGAGATGGTAAAACTTTTTCTGTCGTAGTTTATTCTGTGTGTTTTTCTGATAATGATTATGGTCATAGATGGCTATCAGTATGATCCATTTGCTTTTATAAAAAAGTTGAGATTCATATCATTGCTTTGTTTTCATTCAACATTCTGTATATATACTATATATAGAATGAATATATATATTTCATTCGACATTACTATGTATACACATTACTATATATTAGTATATAGTATTTTTCTGATAAGGATTATAGTCATAGATGGCTATCAGTATGATCCATGTGCTTTTATAAAAAAAACAGTTGAGAATCATATCATTGCTTCATTTTCATTCAGCATTACTCTTTAGTGGCATATGTGTGTTAGTCCTTCCAGATCCTTCAACTGAATGTGCTACTTTCAATGCTGCTGGCAAGTTTTATAAATTTTATTTAAATTTCTGATTGGATGTGAATGGTAGCTCCTGAATGACACATACTTCAATAGGTAAGACCAAAGGTTTGGGGTTAACAAGATAACATTTATATTACATAGATGATTAACAATTTTTCTTTTAGATATTTTAAAATATAAAACATTGCAGAAAAAATTTAAATGCAGAAAACATAATGAAGAAGATAAAATCTCCTACATTCCCACTACTTAGAAATAACTACTAATCACATAGTAGTATATATTCTTCTATCCTTTTTTCTGTGAATACACACACACACACAGAGATGTGTGCTGTTTTCAAAATGAGAATGGAATATTTAAAAAACAATAGACTTGCATATGTAATAATTAGGTTTTTAATTCATACTGGAAAGCAACTCTAAATGCTACAGAAACTCTTATTCAGTCTTATTCTTAACCAAAAGAAAAACTCAGGTGTGATTACTATTTGAAAGGCCACAATTGGTAGAGGTCAAATTATGAAATCACAGATCTTAAAATCACCCAATCTTAACCATTTTATTGTACATCTTTTTTAAGTTTTTAATATAAGCTGGGAAATTGGTTTTTCCTTTGATTCAACCCACTGTTCCTATCACTGATCACCGCTTTCAGAGGGAGGCAGAGGCATTTTTCATCCTTTCCCTCTTCTCGGCAGCCTTCTCTTCAGAGTGACTTCAGCGATCTAAAGAAATGTTGGTCCTGCCCTCTGGCATTAGAATGCCATAAAGATCTCTAAGTCTGCCTGTGCATGGGAGCACTATCTCCATAAAGTTTGAGCATGTCCATTCTCTGTAAGTATGTATTCCTGTCCCTTTCCTCCACTGCCTGGACTTTTTGAAAATCTGCTGAAGGATAGTGAATTTGTATCTGCTACTAACTGTAGCAAGTTTGAAATTTCTTTGGAAATATTTATTTAATTTGTTAATTTATTATTTTTTAGTGATAGGCTCTCATTCTGTTGCCCAGGCTGGAGTGCAGTGGTGTGGTCATAGCTCACTGCAGCCTCGAACTCCTGGGCTCAAGCAATCCTCCCGCCTCAGCCTCCCAAGTAGCTGGGACTACAGGTGTGCACCACCATGCTTGGCTTTTTTTTTTTTTTTTTTTTGTAGAAACAGGGTCTCATTTTATTGCCCAGGCTGGTCTTGAACTCTTGGTTTCAAGTGATCCTCCCATCTTGGCCTTCCAAAGATTACAGAGGTGAGCCATTGCACCTAGCCTATTTATTCAAAAAGTTCATGTAAACATGGCTTTCCACTCTGTCATATGTCATTGTTTTCATAGAAGGGTAATTTGCCAAGTCATATTACCATTCATCCTCCCTAAGTTAAACCAGCACTCTAGGAAGATGTCTACATTTGCCCGTGGGTTTTTATGCTTCAATCTCCTCACCCCCCGCCTGTGTACTTGAGGTTAAGAAGTCACGTTAGTCTTTCATTCAGTGAAGTCCGTTACCTAGTGCTCCTAAATGAACAGAATAGGAAAGTTGTCCTTTTCTTAAGGGCTCCTTCATGCTCGCCTTTTTGTTATCTTCATGATAGGATCACATTTGAGATGAGCATTATTGCCTTGACTGTGTCTTCTGATCATCTTAGTGAATGTAAAATCCTGACTTAGACTCTAGTATTTGAATATAGAATATAATTCCTAAGACAAAGAATACTTAGGCATCTGGAAGTTTCTGAAGCATTAGGAAATAGATTTATATCCTGGATTTTCTTTATAAAATAAATAAATGTAAGTTCTTGATGTAGTTATTTGTAAACATTTAGAAAATAGAAATACAAAGAAAAGCAATGATAATCCATCACTCAGACAAAATCACTATTAATATATTTTAGGCATTTCCTTTCAGAATTTTTTCTGTTTAAATACATGAGTGTGAATTTCTGTGGGTGTCTATAGACATGTCTGTGGATATTACAAAATTGGAATCATGTTCTATATTCAGGTTTGTATCCTTATTTGATATTCTGTGCACATTCTTTGATGTCATGAAATATTCTTCAGTTGTGCTAAAAATACTCTCAATTGTGTGTTCTGTTACTTATACATTAAATAATTCCTACCTTACAGCTGCATGTGGGGAAGGACTGGGGAACTGTAGGTTGTTGCCCTTGTTATCAGGAGTTTCAGATTGTTTTCCTGAATCTTTGAGCTCCGTGTAGGAGAGGATGCCTTCATAGGCAATGAATGCTATGATTTTACAAATGTTGTGTAAGTTTAAAATCTCAGTTTTTCTTTATTATGATAAGTTGTTCATTCACCAGATATTCAGTCAATTTCTACCATGTGTCAAGAAATGTGTGAGCAGTAGGGATGGAATAAGACATAGTCCTATCTTTAATGCTTGTGCAGTTGCTGTTGCTTCACCCAGTCTCTGTTGAAAGTAACAATGTTGCTTGTTAAGAAATAAATGAATTTTTTAAGAGGAAAATCATTCATTGTTCTGATAAGTTTATAAAGTGCCGCAACTGTATATCACTCTCTGAAACAGAGCTCTGAGAAGTCCTGTAGCTAAAAAAGAGAACTAACCAAAAACCCAACTCTATTCGGCTTTATTAAATCAAGCATTTCCAGAACTTTTCTAATCACAGAAACCTTTATCCGAACACATTAAGGTGTCCCTGAATTCTCCTAATGAATGCAGTAAATTATTTAGCACCACAATGTTTTGTGATGGCTTAGTTCTTGGTTGAAGGTTGAATTGTTACTGGAAATAATCTATGTGATGATATAAATTATCAAGGGACTTTTTTTTATGATCTTGAGTTAGTCTCAAATAATAGCATGAGGACTATAGATACCAAAGTGCTATCCTGAGATTTCAACACTGCTAGGTAATTGCAAATAGGATTGCAGTGATGCTTAAGCACGTGTCGGCTTGCAGTTCATTCAATTAGTCTTTGCCTGGAACTTCTGAGAATCTTTATTTCCAAGTCTTTGACATCTGTCATAAGCATCACTTGAAATGCTAAATTAGAGCCACTCTATCTGATAAGATCAAAGTCTCCTTCTCTAAAACTTTTTCTATTAAATTTCTCTGAAATAAATTCTGAGCATACAAGGGCTTTCACTGATAATGACTCCTTATCAAATATTAATATTATTATTAATCTGCTTTTGGCTCCTTTTTGCAACTCTTCTCTCGAGGGCCTTTATTTGCGGTATAGGAAAGCTCCAGTATCTAGTGGCAGCTCCACTGCATGAAAGCACATTTTCATCTCAGCTTATTCCTTTGATGTGTGTATGTTTTCCAGTCCCATTTAGTATTTTAGCATAATATTTTGTTGTCAGGCCATGGGTAAAAAGTATTTTGATGTATATAAGGTAAAAAATTAGTAATTTCTTAGAATAATGATGGGGGTTTTAAAATGTTATGCTTGGAAGGCAATTTGGCAATATTTTTCAGTAGTCACAAGGTATATAGTGTTTGATCAATTTCACTACTAGGAATGTATCCAGTGGATATCCTCATAAAAAGAAGCCCTCATGATAATGTATAACGATCATCATTGCAGCTTTGTCCTCCTATAAGGCATTCAACAAATGACTGTTGGTACATCCATACAACTGAATACCAGGCAGCCATTAATAAGTATAAATATATCTGCATGGGAAGATCTTCAGCATAGACCAGTGTACTGTATACCAGGAACTGGAAAAATGATGCCAAATGGTTTATACAGAATATCTTCTTAAAAGTAGTAACAGTAACAAAAAGGTAATACACACACACATATACATACTGTGTGTCTGTGTACATACCTTTTTGTTTGTTTGTTTTCTGGAACAATGCCCAAGAACTCTTGGCTTTGTTTTCCTTGAGGATAGGGACCAATTGGCTTGTAATTTGCTTTTTATATTTTTCTGTGTTGTTTGGAACTTCAAACCAATTGCATTTATTACTCTTTTTGGTCAGTGTGAGTTATCTGTATGGTGTGATTTAGGGTCTTTTTTTGTAAATATCAAATGAGATAACACGTGTCAAAAGTCTAGAGCAGTGCTAATATTGATATTGTTTCAAAGTGGTTTTTAAAAATCAGTGCTATGAAGAAATAATAAGGGCACCAGGGGAGATAAAAGGCATATCCTAGAAAGTCAGAGGAGTGCAAGTAGGTAAAAATAGGAGAAAAGGGTTTGTTTGGGGGATGTGGGAAAGGATGGCTGCTTTTAATTTTATTAACTTCACTTTCTTGAAGTTTTGTTCTCTCTGTAAACATTATTTGTACTTTTTTTTTTTTTAATTCTTTGGCTTCTTTATTAGATTATCTCTCTACTTTGTGCTATTCCATTTCCTCCCACTCCCAACTATTGGTCTGTGTGGTTCTTTGTTGTCCTCTTTTCTGGTAGGGTTGCAGTAGGAGCAGGGCTTTGGGTATTGTTATCTAAGTCAACATCCGCATCTATCCTGTGCTTATCACTGACCAGCCACGGGGGTGATGTCCTCCAACAGCCTAATATCTCAACCACTTCAAATGTGTATTTCTTCTAGTCAAGTCAACTAATTCTGACATTCTCTATTTTTATACTAGGAGACAGTGAATTGCTAGGGTTTTTTGTTTGTTTGTTTCAAAAAATAGTATAAAATTGCTTAACCATTGATATTATTGGAAAATGCAAAGTATTGCATGATGGCAGAAGTATTGACTTGCAGGAAATCATTGCGGTTTACGTATTGTCTTGGCTATCTAATTTAATTCACCAAGCATAGCTCCCCTAATGTGCAGTTGTGCAATTGAACAGCTGAGGCCCACACAGTTAACCAAAATGACGAATTTCTATCCAACTAAAATCACAACAAAGAGCTGTAAAATACACATTTCCCCTGTGACATTGTAAGTTCCTTAATGCTCAAATGCTTGATATCCCACTATTTCTGTGATTTTTCCTATTTGACTAGCTGGCAAACCAAGGAAAGCCAAAAAACTTTGTAGACTGACATGGAGGATTATTGTAAATATTTCCCCATCTGTGAGAGGAAAACTGGTAAACTCTGATTCTGGCCCCTGTTGGCTTTTCTCCATCACTCAGTCTAAAGTTGGGGAATGAAATTACACACCGATAAATAGACTATTATAGAAGTTCTCTTTGACCATTCGATTAACTTGTAAAGCTTGTTGTCCATGAGACCACAGCTCCACGCCCGAGGCACAGTCAATTTGCTGAGAGAATGGGTTTCACTGGCATGGGTTCATTTTCCAATTGATAAATGAAAGGATGTGACTAATTGATAAAGTGTTGATAGCCAGTTTTTAATATTAGTCAAAGTTTACAATTGGAAAAGAAATATTGTGTTCAACACATGTTCAGTGGGAGATAAAAAATGGCATATAGAACCACTATATATATATATATACCACTTTTAGCATATATATAGTATATACTAAAAAGCAGTGTGTGTGTGTATATATATACACACACACTAAAAGTGGTATATATATAGTGGTCCTATATATACTTGTCATATATATATGTGTGTGTATGTATACACACACACGCATGCACACACTACTTTGTATATGACCACAAATAAATATTAGAAAGAATATTAAAAAGATAAGTCAGTATTTCATTTTAGCCTTATCTTTTATTAATGTATGGTGTGCAATAACAAATCACAATAACCAGTGTATATTGAGTGATGTAATATATTATGCTGAAGTTCTTTCATTATGCCATCTCATTTATTCTCACCTTAATGTTGGCTTTATTTTAAAGCTGCATTTGAAAGCAAAATCCGCCAGAGTCCACCCATCTAGTAAATGACAGAGTTGGGATTGGAAACCAGGCTAGAATATCCTTGTGTAGGAATCAGTAATCATGATAAACAAAAGACTGGTCAGGGGAACATTTTGGTTGGAATAGAAGGAGAGAGAGTCTAGTATGTAAAATATGATTTTGCTATTTTAGTTGAAAATTGTAGATTTGTAGAATATCAGACACCCATGCTTAAATATGAGTACAGCCTAATTATTGCTGTCCCTTTTTCTTTCAGAAATTTGATATTCAAAATTAATTCACAAATGAGAGCTTCTCCACATTTTTACTTAATTCAGCTTCTTCACACATTTATAGACAATACACACTTCAAGCATGTATGGTGCTAAGTTACATATTTTTGTAAAAGTTTTTAGGCCGAGCACGGTGGCTCATGCCTGTAATCCCAGCACTTTGGGAGGCCGAGACAGGCGGATCACCTGAGATCAGAAGTTCGAGACCAGCCTGACCAATGTGGAGAAACCCCATCTCTACTAAAAACACAAAATTAACTGGGCGTGGTGGCACATGCCTGTAATCCCAGCTACTTAGGAGGCTGAGGCAGGAGAATCACTTGAACCCAGGAGGTGGAGGTTGCAGTAAACCAAGTTAATGCCACTGCACTATAGCCTGGGAGCCTGGGCAACAAGAGCAAAACTCTATCTCAAAAAAAAAAAGTTTTCATATATTTTTTCCATTTTATCTTGAAATATTAAATTTAACTTTGTCTTGGTAATTTCACATTGTGTTTATGTAAGTTCAGTTACTTTACCTTTCAATGATTTGCCAACTCCATATTTATTAGCGTTTCTACCGAATTATATGTATTCAATAAAACAGTCTATAAATTTCCACAGGATAAATCGAGCTTTGTTTACCTTAAACTAGTTTCCTGTTACCTTTAATTACCTGTTCTTCTTCTGAGAAAACAGTTTAAGTACATACTTCACATGATTTACCTGCGGAAATAATTTTTTAGTTGAAAAGATAATATAAAATAATGCGAATAATTTTTTGCCCTTTAATTTATAAAAATATGAATGTATTTTAAGTGTTACTTGTGGAATATTTAGGTGAAAGATGTTCTCATAAAAGATTAATAATGCCAACCAGTGGCTAAATATGCCTCTATTAATAATTTTGATACTTAGATATCATAAACGTAAACCTATTTGCCAATTTTTTAAAACCTTCTGTAAAGAATGGAGCCTTACTTCTTTAAAAATCTGATCCTCCCACATCCTGCTAAAGATGTGTTCAGGATTAGAATATAAACGTTGGTGGAATAATTTTATTATCAAAATGAAACGAAACTTCTAGAGTGGCAGTATGGGGAGTAGAAGAGCAACTATATGTTAATGAATTGCTGCATTGAAGTCTAAGCAGTGGTTACGTGATAATATTTGAGTTTGTTCTTTTCTCCTATGAAAGTTTGTTCATTTTCGGTTTCGTAAGGGTAGTAAGCTGATAATGTATTAAATTGCCAAGTAATTGCATTTTGAGTCAGCCAATAAATTTTTAATCTTGGATAAATTGCATACATTTCCTGAACTTCACTCTCCATATCTTTTTCTTTTTAATAGCTTTATTGAGATATAATTTACATACCATACATTTTACTCATTTAAAGTATACAATTCAGTGGTTTTTAGTATGTTTACAGAGTTGTCTCACCATCACTACTGTCTAATTCCAGAGCTTTTTCATCCCCAAAAAGAACCCTACTCCTATTAGCAGGCACTCTCCATTACCCTGGAAACCCCTCCATTTCCCAGCACTGTAGGTGACTAGTGATGTACATTTTTACCTTACACATTTGCTTATTGTGCAAATTTCACATAAGTAAAATCATACATTATGTGGTGTTTAGTTTCTGGCTTCCTTCACTTAGCATAATGTTTTCAAGGTTCATCCATGTTGTAGCATGCATCAGTATTTCATTCTTTTAATGGCTGAGTAATATTCCATTGAGATATATGCATGTTGTTTATTCATCAGCTGAAGGACATTTCAGTTGTTTCTACTTTTTGCCCATCATGAATAATTACTGCTTGGAACATTCATGTACAAGTTTTGTGTGCACATGTGTTTTCAGTGTTGGGGGGTATATATCTTAGAGTGGAAAGACTGTGTCAAATGATAACTATATTGGACCTTTTGTGAGTCTTCCAGGCTGTTTTCCAAAGCAGCTACACATTCCTACCAGCAGTGTATGAGGCTTCTTATATCATTACAATAGGAATAATAAAACCTATTTCACCAGTGTTCTGAAGATTAAACAAGACAAACATGTAAAGTGATTAGAGTGGTACTGGCATATTGAGGGTTTAATAAATGTCTCTTTCTTTTCCTCGTCATTATTAGAAACACCTCTTACCTTGATCCAAAATCTTGAGCCACAGGACTCTAACTGAAGAGAAAGAGAATGAATCTACTGCCTCCTCCAAAGCTAGTCCTTCAGATACTAGAAGACAATTATGCCCTCTTTATCAAAGGCCCTACTTAAACCAGTTCAGTGATAATCTGTTTTCTTTACATGTTTTTCATAAATAGACCCAAGTATTGTTTCTTATGTAATTATAGAAGTGTTCAAGGGAAACGAAGGGAGTGAGTGTCATGACCATGGTGTGATGCAGGAGGAAGAGCTCCTGACTAGAATCAGCTCCCAACTCTCCAACGAACTGTGAATCATTGAATTGTTACTTAATGCCTCTATAAAATAAAGGCTCATATGAGATGATCTCTGGGGTAGTTCCAGCTCTACTTAATATTTGGATTCTACTATAGCCAGAAAAAGAGCTTAATTTCACAAATATCTAGACTTTTCCAAAGGAATACCCTAACTCTTCATCCTAGGTCCTCTTTTTTTGAAAAAAAAAAAAAAAAAAAAAAAAAAAAGGAAAGAAAACTATTCCTCTTAGGAATGCTTATACTGCTGTAAAGCATTCTGTCAAGTTTTACTATTGAGTTTATTTCGGAAATCATTTGAGAAGATGTCCCTGCCTTCTAACAAAGGGAAGAATCCTGCAGCGTTTGGCCTCAGTGGCAGAAGTCACCTAGCCTTTCAATATCCCTCCAGTCACACTTTCTTACTCATATCACTCTGGTTTAATTTCCTCCCAAAACTCTTCAAGAGGAATGTCTTTCCTTTCTTTGGAATTTTACAGTTTCCTGCCCTATGGATAAAGACATGATGACTGATCAGGAATAGATTTATTTTTGCTGGTCATTTAGATGTGGATTTATGTTATTCCAGGCAACTTGGAAATCATACATATTGATCTGTAATTTTGTGCAATGTGCATGGGAATTTTCGTAGTTGACATAGGATCTAAAAATCCTGAGTAAAATTCCTGCACAAGTCTCAGTAGTAAATGAAGAACTTCTCTTTTTTTTTTTTTTTTTTTTTGGGACGGGGCCGCCTTCTGTCACCCGGGTGGGGGGCGGGGGGGGCGGGGGGCAATCGTGGCTCACTGCAGCCTCAACTTCTCAGGTTCAGGTGATCCTCCCACCTCAGCCTCCTGAGTAGCTGGGACTACAGGCATGTGTCACTAGGCCCAGCTAATTTTGTGGAGACAGGT
>NW_016816905.1:1865078-1895913 GCF_001698545.2 Rhinopithecus bieti
TTTTTTTGAGACTGGGTCGCACTCTGTCACCCGGGCTGGAGGCTGGAGTGCAGTGGGGCAATCGTGGCTCACTGCAGCCTCAACTTCTCAGGTTCAGGTGATCCTCCCACCTCAGCCTCCTGAGTAGCTGGGACTACAGGCATGTGTCACTAGGCCCAGCTAATTTTTGTGGAGACAGGTTTCACCATGTTGCCCAGGCTGGCCTCGAACTCCTGGGCTCAAGTGATCCACCCGCCTTGTCCTGCTAAAGTGCTGGGATTACAGGTGTAAGCCACTGTGCTCAGACCAGGAACATCTCATGAGAATCTGGTTTACCACAGAAACATAGTTAGACAATAGAGCACTGAAATATTTGCTTTGGAAAGCCTAAGAGTGTGGCTCATTGATTTCCAGATAATGAATGCAGCAGGCTAAGGAAATGTTTTTCTGAGCATTTTTTTTTTTTTTTTTTTTTTTCTTTTGGGTGACTTTGCATTTTTAATATCATGAGCATAGAATTAGTTCCACACATTGCACCAAATTAAAAGTGACATTTATGTTATAATTTTATTGTCAAATATTTGAAATGAGGCACTTTGACAGTATGATATTTGGGGTTACCAAGTAGAGCTAAGCATAATACACTAAATTTTTGAAAACTAGAAATAGAGCAAAAATACTCCATCTTCGTATGCTAAAGAAAACTATCAGAAACACTTTGATAAACAGTAGTTTCTCAGCACATTATGTCAGGGTGTTCTGTGCGTGTGGATCACTTTTGGTTAGGTAATGTTTAACATGCTTTAGTTAGAGAATGTTCTTATAGAGACAGCCTATCTCCCTGTCCACAGACAAGGCTTTGTGACTCCTTGACCAATTATGGCAGATATCTTGGAATAAATAGCAGGTTATTACTTTGTCTACTATTATCTGGTTTTCAGAAAAATTATTTGTTAGGAAAAAGATACGTGTTAATTAGAAGCATCACATTTTAAAGCAAAACATAAAAGTGTTTATAGTTAAAATGTAAAGATGAGAAGAAAATCAATAATCTCATACATAGAATTTTCTTTCCTGAATAAATACCTAACATTTTTCTCACCTCTTGATTAACCCTGTGATATAAGTTGTTCTAATGAATGGCGACAACAGCACCGATTAGCACCTTCAGTCTCTGGCATTATCGTCTCTCTGCAGACTTACAGCTGTTTCTTCTTTACTATATATGCCTGTGGTACCCACATAGAAGGTACAAAGTTTCATACAGTGTGGAGATAAATCTCTGTGTGAAACAATGCTAATCTTTTCAGTGTTTCTGGACCATTTCATAGTTTTAGTGGAATACATTTCTTGGCAAAGAAGGCAGCATTTTTAGCTCCTCACCAGAGAGTTAAAAATGTCTTCTTGGTGGAATTTAGCTATCATTCCCCTTGGAGCATGATATACAAAAAACTCCCTTCCTCCACACATACAAAAAAATCTTTCTAGAGGAGAAAGACTTGAGCCTATTTAATTATATTTGTTCATTAAATTTAAAGCTCTAAAAAAAAAGTGGAAATGAAAAGTGTTTGTAAAGAAAATCTATTATCTGTCTCCAAAAAAAAAATATCCTGGAAAATTATTTGGGTTGGGTTTTTTTTTTTTTTTTTGTTTTTTTTTTTTTTTTTTAGCAAGATTGTAAAATTTTCACCGTTGAGAATAAAATGGAACAGTTATGTCAGACTGTTCTTTGCAACAGGGCTGCTAACCTGATAGATCAGAGAATTGTAATGTATGTTCAATAAGATCACTCTTGATATTCTTGTGGAAAAGATGGGCAAATGCAAGGAAGAGAAATAATGGAAAATAGTTGAGTGATTTTACCCAAAGATGACAGGGAGCTTTACAGAAACATGCCAGAGGGTTCTGTCTTGGGCCTTGACCTAGCCACTGTTTTTGTCAGTGGCCAGGATAAAACAGACACAGTGCTCATCCCCTCAAATCTAGGCAGACTGACAAAAATATCATAACAAGATCTGAAAAAGTGGGTCAAAGAGATGACTCTTAATAGGGATAAATGTAAGATTTAAGAAAACTTATGGAACAAGTCCAAAAGAGGAAAGAAATTTCTTAGCTATAGGACCTAGGGAGGCTGGGTGCGGTTGCTCACTCCTGTAACCTCAGCAATTTGGGAGGCCAAGGCACATGGATCACTTGAGCCCAGGACTTCCAGACCAGCTTGAAAAACGTGGTGAAACCCAGTCCCTACAAAAAATACAAAACTTAGTTGAGTATGGTGGCACAAGCCTGTAGACCCAGCTACTGAGTAGGCTGAGGCAGGAGGATCACCTGAGCCTGGGCGGTCAAGGCTGCAGTGAGCTGTGATTGCGTCACTACACTCCAGCCTGGAAGACAAAGTAGGACCCTGTCTCAAAGAATAAAAAAAGAAATAAAACTTTAAAAAAGAACCTAGGGAGAGGAGATAGCGAAGAACAGAGGTGTGACAGAAACTATTAGCTTTGATTATACATTCTGTGTGAGTACCTGGAGAAGTTTTAAGAAATTTCAATACCTAAGCATCACTACAGCCAATTAAGTTGGAATCTCGGGGAATGAGGCCCAGGTATTGATACATTTAAAAATCTCCCCAGGTGATATTATAGGTCATCCTAAGTAGAAAACCACTGATTTTTTTTTATTTTGTAGATAGATTTATAAATCCAATAAAGAACTAACAGTACATGACTGTCCATCTCTTAAAAAAAAAAAGAAGCTAAATTTTTTATTGATCTGATCACATTTAGAGCAGTTTAGGGGAAAAAGGAAGTCTGCACAGGAAGAACAAGACTAAAATGGTGAACTGATTCAAAGTCTTAGAACTCTTTAAGAACTTGTAAAAATACTTAAACTCTTAATATAAACACATATATGGCAGTAAACAAGTTCAAGGAACAGATCTTAGCATGCATACTTTTACCCTGAGGGTTATCAAAGAAAACTGGGGTTACTATTTGGAAATGACTCCAAAAATATAGACTAGATTGTCTGTAGAGAATCAGAATATCACAGAGACTTTCCTGTAAGAAATAGGGGCCTCATTAAAACGAGTCTTCTCTTTTTGGTAGTTTGGAGTTGGACACATGTATCAAACCTTTTTGTTTTGTTTTGTTTTTTTAACTTTGTCAACAGAGTTATCTAGAATATAGAACCCTGGCCTTCCAGTCATGGAAAAGCACTGATTTCTGCCAGCTCTTGACCAAATCCTCCCATTTTGCCCCGCCTTATTGGCTAGTTTAGTAAATCTCTTCTTTTTTCTAGTTTCTCTCTCTCAGCACCAATTGCACATCTGTAAACCTGTACTTCCATTGTTCTTCCTCAGTCCTGTTGGGCACCCTACCTGCTGACTACCTCTTTTAAGCAACTAAGCAGCATTGTAGAGAACTTCCCCTTTCTTCCTGTCTTGTGGTAGGGAGGTATCCAGTGCTGACTTGGTTGTCGCAGAAGAGGGAATAATGTGAGAAGAAGCTATTTTCACATCAATCTCTTTACTCTGTCAGGGGTGAAATGTGTGAATTTATATTTGATTGCGTAATTCTTGACCTTGCCCAATCTGAGTTTGCAGGGGAGTCATTCCAAACACTTTTCCTGATATTAAGCCATTCAAATAATAGTTATATTGTCTTGGTATTAACTTGTCCTCAAGTCAGTGATTGCCTTTTCCTGAGGACGATTTTGCTGCAATTTTTGATGGAATGTTGAAGTCAGGGCATACACCTAGACAAGGAAGCAGACAAACTATGTCTTATGTACACAGATTCAATTTAAACAAATGCATTTTTGGGCCCACCCTGACTGTCTTTTTTTTTTTTTTTTTTTGAGACGGAGTCTGGCTCTGTTACCCAGGCTGGAGTGCAGTGGCCGGGTCTCAGCTCACTGCAAGCTCCGCCTCCTGGGTTCCCGCCATTCTCTTGCCTCAGCCTCCCGAGTAGCTGGGACTACAGGTGCCTGCCACCTCGCCCGGCTAGTTTTTTGTATTTTTTTAGTAGAGATGGGGTTTCACCATGTTAGCCAGGATGGTTTCGATCTCCTGACCTCGTGATCCACCCGTCTCGGCCTCCCAAAGTGCTGGGATTACAGGCTTGAGCCACCGCGCCCGGCCCACCCTGACTATCTTTATTCACCCTGCTTGTTGATGTGTCTGTCTGTGCTTCATAACATGTTTGGATGTTCCTATCCATTAGCAATAAATCTATGCACTGAAAATATCATTTTGATTCAGTTATGTGTAGGGTGATTATGTTAATAACTGTAAAGCATGACTTATTAAGCTGCATTAATTCTTTTAATCTTAATTATAATTATTATTTGTTAGTGTAAAGAAGTAGCATGGAAAGTATAGCATTCATTGATTGTGATTTAGGTTTGAGAAAAGAGTTTTCCTCTTCGGATCTAATATTGGGGAAAGGATGCTCTCCCCTTGAGAAAAAGGACCAGAAACAAGGGCCTTTATTTTAATGAAATATGAGCAGCCTGTCGTAGGATGTGACGTGCTGAGAGAGAGCATATGATAGAGGCCACTGTGACCATTCAGGGTAGATTCACGCTTAGTTGAAAATGGACATGCATTTTGAGTTCTGTGACCTGTGCTTAAATTGCATCCCTGCTTCCAGCCAGTGTTTCACTAGACGTCACTACTTTTCTGGGTGTTACTGTCTTTCTCTGCACAGTGAAATTATTTGAAAGAATTACTCAAACCTCTTACTCAAAATCGTCTATGGTATTGTGAATTATAAAGTCATATCTCATGTATTTACAGTATTATGGCATAGATTTGTATTTTAATAAAATTCAGCAATAATTGAGGTGTCCATTCAAACTTATAAATTTATGGTTCTGCCTGCATTGTGGTGTTAGTGTCTTTATGTGGAAAATATGTGAATAAAATGAATTCTTAGGACTATGGACAATAAGAACTCTGAGGTACAATTTTTTTGGTGGTAATACTTTCAAAATCCAGAGAACTAAGACACTTTCTCCTCAACTTCTTAGATACTTCAGAATATTAGTGATGGTATAAATTTAACATAAATTCAAATATAAAACGACACAAAATAAATAATACATTGATGTAAAATCAGAACAGGGCCCGCAGAACACCCTGAACACACCAGCCAGTCTTAATTTGAATGCCACTGGAGATACTTTGTTAGTTCTCCAAAAAATATTCAAGAGACTTAGGAAAAGTGTATCTGTTTGGCTGACTCTGGCAATCATCTTTTTGTGCCTTAAATTTCTTATGTAAGTTCCATGCAAAGTTGTATTTTCTCCCCAAGTTTCTAATGATTCTTGCTTTCTTAAATATTGCTTTTCTGGCTTCTTCATCTGCTGAATCATTGTATCTACCTCTGGGAGACATGTAGTTATTTCCCAAAGGGTTTGCTCCTGACAACAAGTGATTCCTTACATATTAGCAGCTTAGGTGTTTCTGCTGTTTGACTTCTTTTTAGATAAATCACAGTTTTTTGTGAAGGGAGTGTACAGCTAAGCTCAGGAATAGGGAATTTCATGTGGGTGTGCTCAAAGGAATTAGTGGTGAGTTCTAGGCTGGCTTTTGTCTTCAGACCATGTTTCAGATGTTAGAGGGCAAAGGTGAGAAAACTGTTCTGCCATCTGCTTTTCTGAGCTGAGCTGTTCCAGTTTTCTCAGGCTCGTGTCTCATACACTCGACTCTGCTTTTGAAGCTCTTGCCACCAGAGCTGTGGTATATTTCAGAAACACAAGGAAGTTTTACAAAGACCAATTGGAGACAGATGGCTTTCAGATAAAGGAAGCACTGAAAATATTGGCAAAGGAGATTGGCAAATGTCTAGGAGAGTGTGTGTAAGTTCCTAAAAACAGTAGATTACTAGGAGCCCATTGAAGGAACTCAGGACTACTGATCTGAGATGCCTTTGGTTCATTAAAGTCATATTCCAGAAAGAAGCTGCATTTTACTTGCTGGGTGAGAAAGACTGGGAAATCTTTATGGAAACAGTTTGAAATGCCACCAGGCATCATTAATTAAAGCTGACAAAAGAAGCAATCAGTCAGAAAGAGAAAAGACCTAAAATGATGCCTCGGTATTGAAAGCAGATGATCTTAATAAAGTAGAAGAGCGTTCTAGGCAGTTGCAAAAAATAGCTGAGTAAAGACTCTGAGGTAGTTATTCAACAAAGGTATCAGGAACAGGTATCTGTAAACGTCCAGAGTGTCTTCCGCATCCATTATGTGATCGTCGGGTTGAAGTTCCTACTTAGTACGGGACCCAGTGGCAGTGTCCCCGACCTGCCAGATCATACAGGGTTTTCAAGTGAGAAATATGGTGAATGAGACAGGCAGGTGTGCTGTTTATTACAGATGTGGGTGTCTTTCAGACAAAGGAAACACTGAAAATATGTGCAAAGCTTTTCACTCTCAGTCCGAGAGACTTAACAACCTTTTATATGTCACAGGAACACAATCCCAAATTGTTGTGTGTATAACACGTCTATCCTATCTGTCCTTTGAAAAGGGAATTATTTGTTCCTTGTAAACTGATTCTGTCAAGACACAGTTGAATAATTTTCAGTTTAGGCTTTTGGATATGCACTATCACTCATTTTGATGCATTATATTTGATGGTACTTTTTAGTGTCCTTCTAATTTTATATAAAAAACCTCTCCCATATTTTGCATAGAATAAATGTCATCAACATTTTTTGTTAGTAGCATTAAGACCAATCCAATTCTCTTTGATAAAGGGAATGCATATTCATAAATTCCTTGTTGTTTTAGATCTGAATAACGTAAGTAAGGCTTCTCACTTTCACTACGTTATTTGCAGACCCTCAAGCATGACCCCAGTGTCTTCACACAGGCATAACTCCAATGAAATAATTGGGAGCCTCATGTCTGATGTTAATAACTTTCTTCTATTATTATTCCCTTAAACTATCCATTGCTATGTGGTAGATATTTTTACTTGAGCTTATTGTTTTCTGTTTCCCTTTCTCTCATTTGGTCATCCAAAATAATATTGCAAGTTCACAAGAAAAAGTAACCTCTGTTTTCATCTCTTTTGCTCCCAAAGGTCAGAACTAGTCTCTCTCTCCCTTGTGCTCTGGCTGAATTTTCTCAGTACTGCTATTACTACATACAACCATTGTATATGAGGTCATCATCAGCTGGTATTTGCCTGTTTCTTCCTCTAGATTGTGAATGCCTTTGGGGACTGGAGGGGTACCTAATTATTACTTATCACAGTAACCTACGGTGTACCGGACACATATTAGGACCCTCCCTAAGAGCTGTTGAATTGTACCTTCCTGTAAATGGAATTATGGAGTACTTGGGCTGCTAGCAAATCTCATTTTCTTGAGTTACTTTGATGGCAACATGAGATAACTGGAAGAAGCTAGTTTCAAATGAAAGAACATGACAGAAGAGAGTACACTTTCATTTCCCAGTAACTTCCATCTGTACTTGCAGGATGCTGATTCAGAGATTTTTGTGCACAAACCATCACGTCTTCCCTGGGCAATTTTTGTATATGGGAAATAATAACAGCCAACATTTTTTTGTTCATGCTATGTGCTAGATAGCTGAAGGCACTTTCCATCCTCACCCCTTTTATTCCTTACAATAACCTTGTGAAAAAGATTGTATATTCTTCTACATATGAGAATAGAAAGAGACAGGTTAATTAACTTACCCAAGAACATTTGTGAAATGGCACAACAGACCCATGATTGTGCCTGTTCCTGATTCAGGCCACGTCTTCTCTCTACTCTACTACACTACCGCCCACTGCATTTCACTGATTCGCTCTCAGACTTAAATGGTTTCTGGCAGGATATACCAGACTAGGAACAGTGAGGACCCAAAGATAAGGCAGACATGGAGGAAGGGTTGTTTGCTTTAATAATAAAATAGAGTCTAGAACCTTCGAGAATATTCTCTCAAAGGAAATCAGGAGACCCCAACTCTAACTCTTTTCCTATCATTTTCACCTTCCCCATGAGGCTACATCCCTTCATGTTCCTCTTCCCATACTCCACTTTAAGGAGACATTGATGATCATTTTATCTTATGACTTAAAGGGTGACATGAAGGGGAATCCCCTTTTCATTCCGTTAACACAACAGAGACCACTAGAACTTGCTAAATACCAAGGGAGAGCAAAAGGGACATAAACACAATTTTAGAACATATTAGCAATCTAGTCTATAAATTCCAGGCTTCTGTTCTACCTGACTTCATCTTCTGCCAGAACTGGCAGAGCCTTTATCTTCTGCTCTTTTTCTTCAACATCCATACATTAGCACAGTGATCCTAATGGTTTTGTCCATTATGAGGGCAACTTTTACGTACTTAGTGTAGAGACAACATTTATTGTACTTAGGAATTTTTAGACCCCTTTCAATTACTATACCCACGATTTCTACCCCTTCCTGGTCTTCACAGTTTAGCTCTAACTTTGCACATGTTTAGCTTCTTTCTATGCAGAGGGTGCTGCCCAGGAGCTCCTTCTAAATATGACAAACCATGGTTAAAGCCAAGGTAGAGAGACTCTCTTTGTCTCTTACTTAAGGCTGTCTTACAGGCCCAACTTCATAAGAAATATGCCCCTTCCTTAGATTGACTCCAGGAATGGAGACCCACCAATGTTTGGCCTTTTGGCCAGAAGAATAGAAAAGTCCCAAAGATAGTTGACATTGAATACTTGGGCAGGCAACTAAGCACATGGCCCAGGCTCAAGGGAGAGATGAGCAGTGAGAAGAATCCTATTCAGTGTTAGAGGGCAGTCAGACAATAAACTAAGGTTAACCAGACCTAGCAGCAGGAAGCAAAGATCTAGTGTTGGAGATTGTGATTTGGAAATCAGGTGCCAATCCCTGAGTAGACTTTCATAAGCCAGGACTTGAGTCTTAGAGGAACTTGGGTACAGGACCAAAGGAAGACTAGCAGCTAAGACTGAGTTGATGTTGGCTGATGAGGGTCAAGAATGAATGGTGCCAGAGCCTGCTATGGGACCATCCTATTGATGATCACAGTGCCTCAAATATAGGGAATTAGCAGGATACAGTAAGAAGACATCATCAAAATTCCAATTGGCAGTTGCAGTCTCGCTCGTTATTATAGTTTCATTGCTGGTTAATTCAGTTAGGCGAATAGTGTCAGGACAGGGTGTGTTTCCTCCCTCTGTGGGATGAGGGTAGGAGGGAGGTCGTTTGAAAAACATTGATTAGTGTTGTAACACAATTTCCTTACTCATGGGGAAAATAGCCACGTTGTTTTTACAGTATAAATTATAGAAACTAATGCTCGACGAGATCTTTTTGACTAATGATAGGAAATAGAGTGATTCATTCCAAGAAAGTGAGTGAATCAATCTCCTAGGGAAGACGAGCTATTTTTCCCCAAAGGGAGCGCTGGTGGCTTGACTCCTAACTGGATTATTTGCCAGCTCTCACAGGCATTTTAATTCCCTGGTTAGATGCAGGATAAGAAGGATGTCCTCTCAGAAGAAAACCCCATGGCAGATATCCTCCACTAATTGGGAGGACAGTTGATTCAGGGCTTTTAATATAGGTGGATCTTCAAATTCTGTCACATGTGTGACATTTATTTTAAAAATGACATGCTGAATTAAATCAGCTACGGAGACCTGGCTTTCCCTGCCTAGGGTGCTTATAATACAGATTGACCTTTGGTCACACAGAACTTGGTTGGCCAGATTGAAGAGGGAACTGTTTAATAACCTCATTATACATACCTTCTCCCATATCATCACATCTCCCAAGGGGAGTGACTCTTGAAGTTAGAATGGAAGAAGGACTGATTCTATGAAGACCTAAGAAGGATTTCTTGTTAGACGAGTAGCTGAGACTGAGTTGACATTGGCTGATAAGGGCCAAAAATGGTCAAAGCCTCCTATAGGGTTAGCCTATGAATGGGATCACAGTGCCTCAAATGTAGAGAATTTGAAATATATACAACAATGAGACAGACACATAATTAAAATTATAGTCACCTCTTTTAATAAAGTCAATGTAATTTCTGAGTGTGATATAGACAAGTGATTTATATTTGTAGGCAGAGTAAAGGAAACATTTTAAACTATTTAAACAATGAACATATCATAGTTTTAAGGTGACCAATTATAAACTGTTTAAACACTGTTATGAGATATAAAATGTTAGTACATTGAAGGCCCCTAGTGCATTAATATTTGTTGCCTGCTTAAGTTGTTTTGTGCACACTTTGAATAAAGATTTTGATTACCTATATTCAGTTGAAGAATGTCTTGACACAGCAGGGTGAAAAATTGACAACAGTTATTCTTTGAAATTAGTTGTCTGTATTAACTGGTAATGTTTCAGTATTCTGCAAACAAAAAGAAAATATGCAGTGCTGAAATAAATATTATTATCTATAATGCCCAGTTTGAAATTTTGGAGTAAATCAAAGCAACTGTATTATTCTCATTAACTAACTTTGTAGTGGGTAAATTTGGTAGTGACATTGGATTTTGTAAAATATATTTAATAACTGAAAACCTCTTTTTTTCTGTTTTATGCATTGGAGTTTCTTATTAAAATCTTGTTTGAAAGTTGTTATGCTTCTTTAAAGACATTTTAATAGCAAAAACTTCAAATGTTTGGGCACACCACACCAAAGAATGCTACTTATTTACTTATTGCCACATGTTACAGAAATGGAGGTTTTACAATAATGTCTAACATTTTCGTATTTAAGAATATAATCTTACTTCCCCCCGTTCAATTTGAGTGATTAAAAACCTATTTGAGAACTTAGTTGCAGTGCTGTATAAGGTTTCACTATGTTAACTTCAGATTATTTTGTGACTGAATTTTTCCAGTAATAACTCATTCAATTATCGCTTCAAGCCCAGAAAGCTTATTTGTGAACTCGAACAACTTCAAGTCAGGAGATAAATTATTTTAACTTTGATTTGCGGGTAAAGACAAATTGAACAGTGGAGCCCTTTTGTGTATGTAATAAAAACGTCATCCCAGGATGTCCTAGTTCAGGCAGAGCCAAAGGGTGGCCTATTTTTGTCCTGGGGCTTTGAACGGGGCTTCTCTTTGGCAGGGGGCATCCTGTAAACCGACCGTCCTGGCCTTCTTCCCTATTGTAAAGGAAGTGCTCTTCCTGTCCTTATCAATGCTGGGGTTACAATTTCACAGGGCTCTAAAGCCGCCGGGAGACACAGGAGAGATCCTAAGAGGCTGGGCTGGCATTAATAGAAACTGAAGGCAGGAGCCTGAGGGCAGTCAGTGGATAGGAAAAGAGAAGGAGAAAAGTGTCATCCTAGATTGTGCTTTACTTCTACTGATTTTCTGCGGATTGTGCTTTTTCTCCCTTTCTCATGGTCCAGTGTATACAGAACAGTACATTTTAATGTCGAGGAAGACAGAACAACATTATCAAAAGACACAGTCCTTGAGAAGTTTCTACTCCAAGTCAACACAACAGCTCAGCACCTATAATCCAACTCTTATAATTTAGTAGATGAACAAAAATGCAAAGGAAGCATCCAGTTCTTGTGAATTTAAATTACACTTTCAAAAGGGAAGGGAAGAAAGTGGTAGACAAGAATGGCTCTAAAAAGGCCTAATTTGCATATAGGAAAAAAATGCCAGCTGTTTGATTCATTGTTGAACTTAAAATGTTGAGAAACCTGTAAACCAGTCATATTTCATCTGGCTGTAAATTTATATTTCATTTATTTTCAGTTTCTAGTTACCAACAGTAACCAGATTTTAGTAAGTCATATGGGAGTTATAATGGGAGTATCTAGAATGATTGCTAATATTTAGGCATAAAATTTGAAAAATGATGTTATGACTTCAGAAACAATCACAATCCGGGATTTCTATTTAACACACACTGTGTGTGTGTGTGTGTGTGTGTGTGTGTGTGTGTGTGTGTCTGTGTGTTTAGAGAGGCTGTTTCCTATCGGTTTGGTCTAGTGTCAAAAAAAGGTCCATTTTCAGTCAGAGTATAGAAGAAAACAAAGAAACAGTAAAGGGGAGTTTAACTTCTCAGACATTTGTTCAGCCACTTTTTCATGTATATCTTCTAGATCCTACCTGAATCCCAAGATCATTACTGTTTAGCTTTGAAGTCTCTAAGACATGGAGGATTTTGAAGTCATACACACACAGAGATAAATTTGGGACACATTTTAATTTTCTTTGAGAACAGAACACCATGAAGACTATTTAAATGGCTGGAAAATGTATTTAAATTCAACAAAGAATTCTTAACTTGAAGGAGTTAGAATAGATTTTGGAAGTAGGTCATAGAATTTTCTTCTCCAGAAAGCATCTGTGCAGAGTGGTGAAAGAGGGTGAAAAGAGTCCCCAGTCTGTGCTGGCACTTGCCAGCAGTGTGCAATTCAGTCCTCGAAGCTACTTTGTAGATTGCATGTTATTATTGATTCCTTATGCAGGATTAAATGGGCTGAGAGGTTAAGCAACTTGCCAGGCTTTCATTGCTAGTAAATCCTGGAACCGAGATTCAAATTCAAGTCTCCATTTCTAAAGACTGTGTTCTTTCCACTCCACTGTGAACTTCCCCTAGAGATCATTTTCATAAATTTAGTGTTCTTTAAAACTACAAATTGGATTTGCAGAGTTTCTTTCAGCTCCTGCTGCCATGTGAAACAGAGAAGATGTCTGACTGATGTGGTCAGCAGTGCCTGGGCACCACAGGAAATGTGCTGGGATGATTGGTGTCCAGGTGTATGTGATGGCATTCTTCTCCTAAAGCTGTGAGCACCTGCATAGCTCGAACTCCATTTATGTGGAACTTTCCATTAGTGACAGAACAAACAAGGCTACCCAGCACAACTGATAAAAGGAAAAATCAAATGAGAAGTAAGAGACACCCAAATCTGCAGGAAACCTGCAAACAATTTAAATCAAAGGTGAACTTTTGGAAATCTTATTTTAAAAATGTAAAAACTCACATAGTTGGATGGAGCTTGAACTTCTGAGTACCTTTACGAAGTTTGAAAGCTCTTGATATGAGAAGATTCTCTTCCTGAACTGCAGTTGGCATTCCTTACTCTGGTGATATTAAGAAGATTTATTATGAGGGCTCCCCCTCCTTTTAAGGCAATTGAAGGGGAAGAAGACTGGTTCTCTAAGGTTCCTTTTTAGTTCACTAAGGATAGGGTATCAAGAATACTAAAAGGGTATGGCCAGGCACAGTGGCTCAGTGCAGAGGCTGAGGTGGGAGGACTGCTTAAGCCCAGGAGTTTAAGACCAGCCGGAGCAACATAGAAAGACCCTATCTCTACAAAAAATAGAAAATTAGCCAGGTATGGTGGTTTGTACCTCAGCTCCCACCTATTCAGGAGGCTGAGGCAGAAGGATTGCCTGAGCTCATAAGGTCAAGGCTGGAGTGAGCTATGATCACTCCACTGTACTCCAGCCTGGGTAACAGAGGGAGACCCTGTCTCAAAAAAATAAAAGAAAACAAGAAAAAAAGTACAAAAAATAGAGTACAGTAGGTGATTTTTTTTTCAGAGATGCTTTTGAAAGATCCAGCAGACAATACTGACTGGGACTTTGGCGAGAGCTTCATTCTTTCAGGTGACTTTGCCCTTCCTGCAGCTCGGTTCTGCCAGCTTTAGGTTGCAACAATTGTTGCTACCTCCATCAGAATATAGGTGGATGTCTATAGGAGGTTCTCATCCAAGATGAGAGGAAGTGCCGGGATACCTGAAGTTATTTCCTGTACTCACCAAAGCTCTCTTTGGAAGAACTCAATCACTGTTGCCAATGAGCAACACTGACAATGGGCAGCCATTCTTGCCTCCTGCTAGAACCTCATCCCAAAGGAACAACCTGGTTGCTATGAAGAAACCACAATAGAAGAACCTCTGGTGCTGAGGGTGCACATAACTGTAGTGGTTACACTGAAATCAATAAGGGCACAGCCCTGGCAGCATGAATAGCCAAGAAACAGTTCCTTGAAGTTTGTACCTGGAGAAAGAATGGCAAAAAGAGTTCCAGAGCTGATCAATCCACTCAGCTGGTTTGCACTGTGTGTGCACCGCTAGAGACTGGATGTCACGTTTCTTACCCCTAGGATCATGGGGATGTCTAGAAATGTAAAGATAACATTTTCAATGAATTTTCAGAAACATATTATTCCATTTTATTCCCCCCAGAAGGCAAAGTACTTCAGCAGAGTTTATAGAGCAAGACAGAGCGAATGTGCCTCACGCCCATGTGCTGGTGAGACTCCATTCTGTTTCTAGAAGTAACCTTGCCACAGGTCCTGCAGGGTATGTTCAGTGTCCTTGAAGACAGTGGAAACCCTTGGGATACACTTGTCAAATCCTTCAGGGATGGCAAAAATCACTCAGTTCTTCAAGTGGCTTTTCTCTCTCAGGCTAGGCCAAAAGGTAGCTCCACACACACCCGCAGAGCATGAGCCATGAGAACAAACAGCCCAAAGACAACCACATTTGGAGCTGCTCAGAGGCCCAGCACTACCACAATGCCAGCTAGTCCTTGGGCCCCAGCCGACTGCCCTGGTCTGGGTTCTTATAAACACATTCACGGGTATAGGCAATTGGGAATGTTGAGGAAAAGACAAAAAAGTCTGATTCTGTGTTCTGGGTAGGAAGTGAAGCTTACATTTTGCTTCTCCCTAGCATGAAGCAGCCTAATGTAGCTTCTACACTTTTCCTGGATCCCCGTGTGTTCTTCAAAAGGCAAGGTTACGGGAAATAATAAATTGAGCACTAGACCAGCTGCCAGAAGACTTGAGTTCCAGCTCCAGCCTCACAAATTCTAGGCCAATGGTTTTGAAAGGGTAACTACACCTCTCTGAAGCCTCAATTTCATGCTCATCTCTTTTTAAAGGTTGTATGAGTTTCTAAGGGTTGCCATAGCACATGACTACAAACTGGGTGACTTAAAAAGCAGAAATGTGTTTTCACATGCTTCTGGAGGTCAGAAGTCTGAAGCAAAGGTATCTGCAAGGGTGGTTCCTTGTGGAGATTCTGAAGGCGACTCTTCCGTGCCTCTCCTCCAGCTTCCAGAGTGGCTGGCAATCCTCGGTGTTCCTTGGCTTGCAGATGCATCACTCCAGTCTCTGCCTTCACCTTCTTCCTGTGCCTCTCCCTCTGTGTCTCCAAGTCTCTCCTTTTCTGTCTCTTGTTAGGACACGTGTCATTGGATTCAGGGTCCACCCTCATCCAGGATAATCTCTTCTCAAGATCCTTACCTTAATTACATCTGCAAAGACCCTTATTCCAAATAAAGTCACATTCTGAGGTTCCCAAGTGGACAGATCTTTTGGAGGGCCAGTATTTAACCTACTACAGGAGTGCCTGCTGCATAGGTCTGTATTAGGAAAAAGTGAGAAAATGCATATTAAGTGTTCTGTGAAATATGAATTGCTACGTTTTTCTTGTTACTTTCCCACTCAGTGGCTTTGGTAAATTTCCTGTTTTCCTCTCCTATTCCTGCCTTCCATTTTCATTATGATGTGATCCCACGCCATCTTTCCAGATTCATTTCCTGTTTTATCCTCTAAGGCATCTTATACTCCAGCCCAAAGAGATCACTCTTTTTTGTGATTCATCCTGCATTTTCATCCCTCTTAATTTTTTTCACTCATTCTTCTACTTTACTGTAAGTTCTCTTTCCTCTCCTACTTGTCTCTCCAGGCTGGGCTGCTAGCCCACTTCTTTGGCTAACTATGCTTCTTCCTGTAAGTTGAAATTTTTCCAGGGGTGTACTGGAGCTAGTTCATACTGTCTAGAAAGAGCTGATTGCTGATTGTTAAATATTCAATAATACTTTTGGCAACTCGAAATCAGCCATGATGGGAGTATTTACATCATGGAAAGTGGCAAATACCGCAAATCAGAGTTTGTTCATTCTCTCTCTCTCTTTCTTGAGACAGGGCCTCCCACTGTCACCCAGGCTGGCTGGAGTACGGTGGTGTAATCCCAGCTCACTGCAGCCTCTACCTCCTGGGCTCAAGTGATCCTCCTGCCTCAGCCTCTCAAGTAGCTGGAACTACAGGCACTTCACCATGACCAACTAATTTTTTATTTTTTGTAGATACGGGGTTTCACTATGTTGCCCAGGCTGGTCTTGGACTTCTGGGCTCAAGCAATCCTTCTGCCTTGGACTCCCAGGGTCTGGGATTATAGGCATGAGTCACTGTGCCCGGCCTCTTTATCTTTTTCTCTCTCTTTTCCTCTTTTTTCTTTCCATCGCACCACTGAATTTTTTTTCTCTAAACTTTTAGAGCATTTTATGTCTACCTCTATTTTAACATTTTAACCATCTATTACTTAGTCATGTAAGTAGCCATCACTTGTGCTAGATTTTGAGCCCCTTGAGGCCAAATGAATATTCAGTGTTCTGGAAAATATATGGAGTTGTCTTATTTCTCACAGCACCTAATCCATAAAAGGCTCTCAGTAAATAGAGTCGGGTAAAGAAATGAAGAGAGTAATGCCAATGCACATTTGCTGAGCCGCCTCTGTCCCAGCAACTCTGTGAAGCACGTATGATTATTGGGCCTTTTTACGGAAAGTAACTGAGGTTTGGAAAGGTGAGTATCTTGTCCAGAGTCACACAGCTAATAGGTGGACCCCAGGAGTCTGAGCCTGTATCCTAAATTCTTAAGTACTATCTGAATATTTTTTAATGGTACTATGTGAATACTTTTTAATGAGATGAAATTTCCTATCCCAGACTGACCTCTGCCATCCAATTGAGTAGCCACTGGCTACATATGGCTACTGAACACTTGAGATGTGGCTCGCCTAAATTGAGAAGTGCAAAACACATACCAGATTTCAAACATTTGTTGTGCAATAAAAGGATGTTTAAATATTGAAATGTTGAAATAATAATTTGGATATATTGGGCTAAATAATATCTATTAATAAAATTTTTTTTGTATTTTAATGTGAGTACTAGAAAATGTATGGGTTACGTATGTGGTTGGCATTATATTTTCATAGAAATATAGACTGCTGTCTCCTAGGACCTGGAACTCTCCTCTAGCCACCTTGTTACTATGCTAGCATTTATATGTCCAGGGAGACCCATGCTTATTTTAGCACAGGCCAAGGCATGTTCATCCAGAGACTATTTCACATGTTCCTAACCTCCTCTGAAATTTGCCTCTTGGTCATTTTACTGATCCTTTGAGACGAGGCATTTGTTATGAATGAAGAGATAAAGGTCAGTGGTTCAGTCAAATTGGCATCCTGTGAAAAGGTCAGGCATCCAGGAATTCATGGGACAAGATTGGCGCTGTTGGCCCAAATTGTATCTCTGAATAATCTGTGAATATCGATTACAATAACTCTTGTGTTTGCTCAGTTGGAGACGAGCCACAGCTCAAAAGAAGATATTTCAAAGGAATTAGTAATCAATTCCTCTCTTCCTTTAGGGTAGGAATCTGCTTCCAGCAAACACAAAATAAGCCATGCTAGAATCCTGCTGTTCTCCCCAACTAGCTAGGTTGAGGTTATGGGGTTGGTTGGGGAGTCGCTCTAAACTGATGAGTAGAGAAAATGCACGAAGTGGGTAACTAAAACTTAGCCATTCTATCCTACCAGGTTATGACAGGAGGCAAGTAGTAAAAGAAGAGGAACAATTTATGTAAATAGGTCAACTAATTGTCTTAGAAAACAGAAAATGGAACACCAATAAATGTCAGTAAAATGCATCTACCAGCCTCTCTGCTTTTCTGTTCCTCTCCCAGGGGAGTTCTCACATGTTCCAGACTGAGTCAGAAGGAAAGACAGGATGTGAGAACCCTAATTTTCCTGACTTTCTAATGAAGAAATAAATTCTGAAGATGTTATGATGACATTTTATTTTTCTCCAGAGTGCTGTAGTTTCATATAATTATTTTGGCTTTTTTTCAGTGCTCTCAGTCTCTCTGATTGCTAATTCCCAGAAATATAATGAATCTCCCCAGTTTTGCATCCGTAGAACATGGACATTAGCACGCAGACTGTGGTCATTATGGCCGTCTCTGATTGCAGTTGCGGAATGCTGCAGGCTTTCGCTGCCTGTTCTCTGGATTCCCAGGTGTATGAAAGTGAGTCTCATCTAAGCTACTGTGTTGTGAATGAATGGGCTTTGCAAAGGATGTCAGAAAGGATTCCGTCTGGCGGGGGAGCCTATCTGCCCCTTCTTCATTAATAGAGCACAGTAATTTTAAGGATCCCTGTATTTGTGAATGTCATTCCTCTGAGGGGAACAAAACCGTAAGATTTTAGAGAAGGGAAAGATTCTTAAAATTATCTGTCACAACCCCTTAGTTTTTAGGTAATTGACATAGCCAGGTTAACTCACTCAAGCAGGGTCGTGTATGTAGGCCTGCCAACTGCTAGTCCAGCCTTCTTTCCACCATATCAGGCCATCCCATTTCAGTAAACCTCTTCCAAGTCCCTCATTTCATTCACAGGAATAAGGTAGAGGGCAAGAGACTAGTTTTATATGAAGGTCAGGAATAAATGTCATTTTTGACATTCAGTAGGAAAATCTGGGCATGCTGCCTTTTGCCCAGGGAACACCCTGTCTCACAATGACTTTGGAATTCCCTTGTTATTTGCTTTTTTTTTTTTTTTTTTCCCACGTGCAGACATCATTTGTTTCAATTAATGTCAATGACAAGAACTGAGATGCTTTTACTACTGGAGTAGCACAGACCACCTCCTTTTAACCAGAAAAAGAATATTTAGTGTCCTTCAATAGGTATGCTTTTGAGGGAAGAATTACCCTGTCTAGCAGCCTTAGAAATGGTTCTATTTTTACCTTTCCTAAACTATCACCATCCTTCTCAACACCCTCAGTTGGATTTATCTCTACTCTCCATTTGTCCTGATACCCCTTTGTCGCAGGCTGTGATATTTTTAGAATGCTTGAAAGTGAAATTCCTCATTTTTCTTGTGGGGTTTCTTCTTCCTCTCCGAGGGAAGCCCTCTAGTCTTTGAACACACGAGTCACCCCCTTCCCTCAAATGGAAGCAAGTGTGCACAGATGCCTGGCATGTGGCCGTGTGTTCTTTGGCAGAGCAGTCAGCACTAGGTGAGTGCCCAGCCTCTCACTCCCCTGGTATTTCCTGTCACTTGTGGAACTTGTTTCCTATTACCTTCGATAACCCGCAAAGGCCTGTATTTTAAGCAGACACTTCCTGCTTCCGTAGCATTTCTTACATGCAAGACCCAGAGTAATCTGCGGATCAAATGGAATGATTAAATGTCAAAGTAAGCTCATCTTAAGTGGTGCTTCACTTCCAGGTACTTGTTGGGTGCCATTTTATTATTTTTTCAAAGGCATTTTTATTAGCTATGGTAGTTTTGGGTGAGACCATTTGTCTTGATAATATAAAAATATCTTGTAGTATCCTAGCCTCTTTCTCACAGATAAACCTCCAAATTTTTAAGTTGGAGCTCCTTTGAAAGCAACCTTGGCATTGCTATTTGGGAAAATGGTATCAAGCTTCAGAGCCTGTACATATTATCTGCCCTTGGCTGTATGGAAAAGCTCAAAAGAACAAACAAGCAGAGAGATAAAGAGGAGTAAAATATTTTGTTTGGATAAAGCTCTGTTACTGAACAGAGCTTTATCTTTGAACCCAAAGAAGACACCAGAAAGTCTCCAAACCCCTAATTCATCTGTAAACTGGGAACTCATACTGTCATGCGGACTGTAGGAATAAAAAGATGAAGAGGAAGGGGGAGCTCACTAGGAATATCAGGCACTACGGAGAATTACTGCCAATTGATCCCTAGTCAAGTTGCATAGGCCTCAGAGAAGAGTAAGTTCGCAGGGTATAATGGACCATGCTCTGAAATGCAATTTTCTTAAACTTAGTTGGCTCTGGATGAGTGCATTCCAATCTGACAGAAGACATATTTGCTTCCTGGGAGGGGTTTCTTTCACAGCAGGCAAGAAAAATTGCTCTTTAAAATATACCTCTTCATGGTTGAGAAACACAAAATCCTCCATGGCTTAAAATTCTAAATGGCTAGCCATCATCAGAAGTACCCCAGCATCAGCACATCAAGGCACCAGATTTGCTATGATTTCAAGCTGGATATTTAAAGCAGGTCACAAATTGCTTCCTGCTTTCCCTTCCTTTTGCTCCTCTGAACAAACAGGTTGTAATTTTAAGAGCAGCCCTAATGGAGAAAAATGTTGATGACAAATACCAGTGGTTACATTGAGCAGACATAAAACACAGCTTTCTATATTTTATGTTCTTTTCGTATTCTGTGATCATCTGAGAGAGCCTTTGTCTCCTTTCAATGTCTGTATTTTTGTCATTGATTGACATGCTGGTAACAGGCCTGGGAAACAAAATACAATTCTGCAGCAGCCCCTTCAAAAATTTCCCTGATGACCTGGCCTGCCCAAAATGCTTAAGAACCATGGTGCACTGTTTATGTTACCATTCTGATTGGGAGTTACTCAGAAATTCTTGTTTAAAATTGTTATTGCGGTTATTTAGGGAATTCTGTTGGCTGGTAATGTGTGAAACCTACATTTGATAGAAAGACTTGTACAAATGTAAATGGTGTTTACATCTGAATTTCAGCCCTCTTTTTTTTTTTTTTTTTTAGTAGAAGATAACATGAGACAAACTAAAGATTGACTAATCCTGGAGCCCTGATTTTTTTTTTAAATCATTGTTGTCAGCTTAATAACTATTTACTGTGATCGAAGTGTATACCAAGAACATTTGTTTGTTTGCTTGTTTATTTTTTGAGACAGGGTCTTGCTCTTTTGCCCAAGCTGGAGTGCAGTGGTATGATCTCGGCTCCCTGCAATCTCTGCCTCCTGGATTCAAGCAGTCCTCCCATCTGAGCCTCCCAAGTAGCTGGGACTACAGGCATGCACCACAATGCCTGGTTATTTTTTGTATTTTTTTTTTTTTTTTGGTAGAGATGGGATTTTGCCATGTTGCCCAGGCTAGTATCAAACTTCTGAGCTCGAGCGATCTTCCTACCTTAGCCTCCCAAAGTACTGGGATTATAGGCATGAGCCACTATACCAGGCCAAGAACCATTTTATCTTTCTTTAAAACATAGTTTCAATAATTATTTTTCTTCTAATCTAGAATATTGCATTAAATGTGCTTTCAGATTTACTCCAAAATCATTTATTAAATAATAAAACTATCTTTCAAAACACTAATGACTTTCTCTTATATTACTTTTACTTTTACAGCTATGTAATTGTGATATTAGCAGAAGGAGTTCATTTTTAAAACAATTAAAGTGCAAGAAAAAAAGTCTTTAGACATTTAACTTACCAACCTCAAAATTGTGCTGAATTAAATAGGAGTAGCTACAAAATTGTAACCAAAAACACAGAAAATTAGAAGCCCCTTCAGACACTTCATAAATACCCACAACTCTTACCGTGTATTCACGGTTCAAAACTGTATGTTAAATTAAGCATATTAAAGAAAAAGATGTTTTCTTAGCAATTTCCGAACGAGCTTAAAAGAAAAAAAGATCAACGACTCCCTCTAGTGACAAAGTAAAAATTCGCCACAAAATGAAATTCAGTTAAAATTCCAAACACTGTGGAGATGGAAAGCCCTGTATTTTAGATGAAAGGATTTATGGCTGGAATCAAAAGAAATTAAAATGTGGAAAAGTGGGTGAATGGAGAACGTTTACTTTTGTTTTAAGTGTTAATAGCCACTTTTTGTGCAGTCTGTTTCTCCTTTCATTAATAGTCTTGAGTTTGTTTACATATATACATATATGTTATATATACATATAATGTTGTATATATTATGTATGTTATATATACACATATATGTTATATATATGGATTTTTTCCAGGAGCATTATGTCATGTGAATGAGTTCAGATGTACAAGCTTGGAGACTGATTTGGAATTACTTAGCATTTTAACCTCAGAATTACTCAGTTTTGCTATCTAGCTAGGGTTAACTATTTTAATTCTGATAGCATAATCACCTGCCAGAATTTTAGCGCTAGTGATACACAATAAATGGATATAAGGTAAGAAGTAGAAAAAATGAAGAAGCCAAAAGCATAAAATAAACACAGTCCCACTACTGAGAAGTACCCATACTAACATTTGAGATAAATGTATCTTTTCATGATTTTTTAATGAAAACTCTGACATTTTCATCCTAAAAACTCTGCATAAATGTCATTGAGGTGGGCCTCTGATTAACTAAAGGTGAGTTCAAGGGCCCAAGATACCTTAGCAAATGTAGGTTGGAGTAGATTCTGATATTAGTACATCTGAGATGGACATGGGCTCCCACATAATCAGCAGCTGCCATCTTGCTTGGCACCTATCGGAGGATCAGGAAATGTTTGCTAAAAGAATGAGTAAAGTAACCTCACTATTAAACAAAAGCTTTGAAGAGTAGGAAGAAGCTTGAACTGAGCAGGGCTTTTGTGATATATTTAGCCAAGAAGGACATCCATTTTCTGATTGCCACTAAACATCTCTCAGTATCACACTGGGATACTCTCCTTGGAATGTCAAAGGCTTTTATTTTTAGTCGTCTTTTTTAGTACAATATCCCCCAGGAAAAAATAGCATTTTAACTTGAAGTAAATTGGGCAAAAAGCAATGGGTCATGGTGGGGGTTCTGAAATGAAGGAGTTTATGTTGGCAGTAAGCATTGAAAGATGCAACTGGGCCATTTTGGAAATTTGTGATTTGATGTTTTTGTGCAAGAGTGGTGCAAAATCTTTTTTCACTTTCACCATTCTCAGGCTCCCAGAAGGAATATGATGCAGATTTGAGAAAAAATGAAGTGAAGCCTTTCATCTAGATTATGAGACAGCAATGATCCATTCTCAGCCCACACCCCACTCTTAGCCCTACTCTAATACACACACACACACACACACACACACACACACACATTTTATTCTAACAAATGTCCTTTATGTTTTCCCACCTTTATGCTTTTCCTCCAGTTGTAGCTTCTGCTTAGACTAACCTTCCTCTGTCCTCACCTATAGTACTCAGGTGCTAGCTTAGCCACAATGCCTATTTCCAAGCAGATACACAATAAACACTTTTCAAATGAACAGTCAACTCAGAAAATGCTTAGACAGGCATCCTTTAATGCTCAGCTCAAAGGCCTCCTCCTCCAAAAAAGCATTCATTGAAACTTGATGTGCTGATACAATGTTTATACCATCATGAAGCTTTAAGTTGAAGACAGATAGTGTGAATACCTGACTGTATACTTTCCACAGATTTGTTTTCACATTGATCCTTGGGTTTGACTTAGCAGTCTAAGTTTGAATCATCTCTGTAAGTATGTTACCTTGGGGAAATCATTTCGCCTGCTTGTGCTTTAATTTTTTATCTGTCAAATGGGGATAATAACATCTGCTACGTGGAGTTTGGGGGGGGATCTATGTAAGACATTTAGCATAATGTGTAAAATAAAAAGTTACTCAGTAATGATTGAATGAATGAAGAATACTGTATTCCAAGTGAATCACTGAGTTTTTAGTTTTTTTCTTTTAATGTAATACCCAATGCAATACTGAGTTAAAATTTATTAAGTACAGTCCGCCTTTTGTGTCTGTGGTTTCAACATGCATGGGTTACATATCTGCAGATTTTACCAACCACAGATTGAAAATATTGGGGAAAAAACACAATAAAAAATCACAGTGCAATAATAAAAAGTAAAACAAATTAAACACAATGTAACAACCACTTACATAGCATTTACATTGTATTATGTATTATAAATAATCCTTAGATGATTTAAAGTATATGGGAGGATTGCCCAGCATGGTGGCTCATGCCTGTAATCCCAGCGCTTTGGGAGGCTAAGGTGTGTGGATCACCTGAGGTCAGGAGTTTGAGACCAGCCTGCCCAATTTTGTGAAACCCCATCTCTACTAAAAATACAAAATTAGCCACGTGTGGTGGCGTACATCTATAGTCCCGGCTACTGGAAAGGCTGAGACAGGAGAATTGCTTGAACCTGGAAGGTGGAGGTTGCGGTGAGTCAAGATCACCCCACTGCCCTCCAGTCTGGGCGACAGAGCAAGATTCCATCTAAAAAAAAAAAAAGTATATGGGAGGATGTGTATGGATTATATGCAAATCATATATCATTTTACATCAGAGGTGTGAGCATCCTTGGATTTTGGGGTCTGCAGGGGGTCCTGAAACCAGTCTCGTAGTCACAGAGAGACAACTGTATTTGTTTGCTCTTCAGTGCAAAATTTTAAGCAAAATGTGTCTTAAAATTCTGCTGAGTGAAAAATAACCCATGGCTGCAGACCATGGGGAGAGAGAATATATCCCAAATTCTCTCGGTTAGTTTATATGGCAGAGAAAGTTAAAATAAGCAAATTATGATAAATACTTGGAATTTTAAGCTTACCATATACAAAAATTTAGGTCTCTGGTGCTTTGCTGAAATTTATATACTTGTATGAACACTAGAGGGAAGTGTTGTGAATAGCAACAAAACAAATGAGTAGGAATTAAGAGATCTTATTGTACTTACTATAAATATAATTTATTTTTTATTATGCCAGATATAAACGTTTTCTACACCTAAGTTTTTTAAGCATGAAACAGATTTTAATAGGAATTCCAGCCATGTAATTGCTATTGTGTGTTTGCATAGGACCTACGTACAGCATTTCTAAGAGAAAAATTCAAGATAGGAGAAGTAGAAATCAAGTTTCATAAACGTTACTATTAACAAAATATCCAGAGGAAAAAAATGGCTTCTGATAATATGAATCAGAGGTTTCATTATATATTAGTGCATTCTTTGTTAATAAAAGTAATACTTTCACCTAGATTTTTTAGAAAGCGTATTAGGATAATGATCCTAGATTTCTAAATCTCAAGAAATTGCTTGTTCTCAGGCTATTTTGGCAGTTTTTCTCATCTCTAAAATCGGGAGTGGAATGATATTTTGATTAATGATTATAAGAATAGTAATGCTCATTGAAAAGCAAATCTGAATGATGTAAGAGGAATGATATTATAAAGAAAGCAGTCACTCGCAGTCCATCTTACCACCCAGAGATGACTGGCGACTGTTAATGTTTTGGTGAACATCTTTCTAAACTTTTTCCTACCTTCTGTTTCTTTTCCCTTCTCTCTCCTGCCCACCCTCCTGCCTGTAGGCAATACTCTTAAATCAGCATTGCCAGTTCAGATCTGTCTCCAGAGTGATGCCACTCAGAAATCCCACAAGCTCCTCAAACTCAATATTTTAAAATTGGTGTATGAAGAACTACCCTTTTTTAGTTTTCCATTTTAAATGTCTCTACTATAAGTTCCAATTGTTGAGGCTATATGCCACCTCACACACTTTACTTCCTATGTTAATTTGGGTGTTTGGATGAAATTTATGTACCTTTTGCTATGTAAGTCTCTCAACAATGGGAGCTCTCAAACTGTGCAAAGGAGTCGCCCGAGAAACATGGCAAAGATGCAAATTCCTGTTCCCCACTCCTAAAGATCCTGAGTCAGTGAGTCCTTGGGTGGGAGTCTCAGTACTCTGCATTGTTTCCTACATCATATGGTTTGGCTTTGTGTCCCCACCCAAATCTCATCTTGAGTTGTAATCCCCAGGTGTTGAGGAAGAAACCTGGTAGGAGCTGAGGGGATCATGGGGGTGGTTCCCCCCATGCTGTTCTCATGATAGTTAATGAGTTCTCATAAGATCTGATGGTTTTATAAGTGTTTGGTTGTTAGAACTCTTTGTTGAAGAACTCTTGCTGGTTCTTCTCTGTCCTGCTGCCTTGTAAAGAAGGTGCCTGCTCCCCCTTCCACCATGACAGTAAGTTTCCTGAGGCCTCCCCAGCCATGCATAACTGTGAGTCAATTATACCTATTTTCTTTATAAATTAGCCAGTCTTGGGTATATCTTTGTAGGAGGGTGAGAAAGGACTAATACACTAGACCACTTCCATCCCAGATCATTTGGTACAGCTTCTCTGAGACCACACTTTGAGAAACTCCGCCAAGTCAAGGGCAAGGAGATGTATTGAAATGTACTTTGTACAGACTGAAAAACTCAGAGTGCAGAATGTGTTAATTTTTTTCCATGAAGTGAAATGTGCTACAATTGGTTTAAGTTTTGACACAGGTTTCTCAGCTGCTGAAAGGAGGAATATCTAGCTAAAGGGGAAATTTAGGAAAAATTACAGTCATGAATTGTCAGAGATGCAAGGACTTCAGATGTCATTGGAAGCAATGCTTTTATCTCTCAGAGAAGGGAACTAAAGCCCAGAGGGGTGAAATGTCTTCCCAAAGCCACATAGCAAGTTATAGTCAGAATCAGCTCTAGAACTAGTTCATCCTGGAGAACCACCTCTGTCTAGTGTTTGCTTTTATCCTCAGGTTGGATGGCATTCCTGAGGCTCACAAGGGTTTAACATTTTAAAATGTTCCATAGTGGCTGCTTTTGGTGTTACACAACTTCATATATAAGTTCTCAAACAAGGTCTGTTTTGTTTGTTTGTTTGTTTTTGGGTTTTTTGTTTGTTTGTTTGTAGAAATGAGGGCTCACTATGTTGTTGCCCTGGCAGGTCTCAAACTCCTGGCCTCAAGTGATCCTCCTACATTGACCTCCCAAAGTACTGGGATTATGGGCATGAACCACTGGACGCAGCCTATTATGTGTTATTTTAAATAACAAAATGCTTTTGCCAGTCTCTACCACAGGATTCTGTTTAATGCAATATTTTTGATAAATAAGATATTCTCTTCTCTAGCAGTTCACAGAAGTAGCTACAGGGAGCCACCACATTGAGTCATTTTTACAGTGGAGCCACATCTTACTCAGTGGCTAAGGTCTCGAAGTCAAGGCTCATCAAAATTCACCTTGAAAGGCTTCTAGAAAATCTATCATTTCTCAATAATTTCAACAGTACACACATTTCCTGCAGCTTTGGAATAGATCTTTCTTTCTTCAGTTGGATTGTCTGGTTTGTGTTTAGGATCATGTTACAAGAAAAAAATGTTATTTTAAACAGTAGAATCCCAGGGGTTCCCACATCCCTGAGACTTTCTAAGGGAATGACAGACTTGGCTCACCATGTTTTAAGACTCTTAGGGGACACATGCTCATTCTGTGAAATGGCCAAAGAGATTTTCCATTATTTTAAAATGTTTCTTCCTGCCTTCCTACCTCCCTCTTTTCCTCCTTCCCCACAGCAAAGGATCAGCTCATCTGCTCTTAAGGGAATCAGGATCAAAATGTTATCAGGGGAAATATCTCAGAGGTCTGATGCACTTTCCCTTATGGTAAATTATGGAGAGCAGAATTATTCTTTGCTTGTCCCTTCCTTGTTTATTATTGCTGGCCACTCAAGGCTCCATTGAGGTTTTGTACTGGTCACTTATTTGGTCTTCCTCACCTAATAGAAACTTTTTATGTTTTTCTTCTAACACGTAATCAGCCAATCTTTGTGAGGTTGTGAATAGCTGGAAATGGCTTAGGCATTCACATTTGCCTTACTCCTCCCCACACTTTGCATTTTAAACTGGGCTTTTTATTGCTTTAACAACTAAAGGACTGGTTTAGTTTAACAACGAAATCCCCGCTGGGATGCAGGAACTAGGTTAGGTCTTCAAAGGGATTTACTAGATGAGCGGGAAGGTGAGAGAGTACATTTTCATAGAAGCTTCATATCCCATCCTTTCAATGTAGGCCTAACGGTAAGTGGAGTTGAGGCTCTATCATTTCAGAAAATGGAGTTCTCATTTCTAATGCCTATCCTGGCCATTCAAGCCTCACTCTTCAATTCATACATGTATGTATACAACTTTGGGTAAGAACAACCGGTGTATTGAAAGTTATTTTTAAGCTAGGTGTGTTCCTAAAACCACTGGCTAATGTAGGCATTGGAGAGTAGAAAATTAGGTATGACCATCATACATAAGGGTCAGCATGAATTTCTGAGCAAGATAAGTTTGCCTCCTCTCAGCTTTAATGGACACTTCAGCTTTTCCATTTGGAAAAAATGTAAATAACCCTTTGCTGTTATATAATAATTGCTAGAAATGTAATAAAAGCATACAGTTTGGGAGTGCATAAGAACCTCTGAGCCAACTCATGACAGTGTGGTTACATGGAAATGCATGCATCCTGGAGGCAAGCTTCAAATCAAGTCTCACTCTCTGTGAGGTACTGCACAAGTTGCTTAATTCTTTTGAGTCTGTTTCTTCATCTGACAGGACAATCAGGATGAAAAGACCTAACGTGTAATCTTGACGTAAGTGCTTGCTCTAGGTCAAGAGATTAATACATTTATATCCCTGTTCCCCTCTTCCCCTTATGCATACTGTCGGAATCCTTCCTACCATATCCTTCTGCTTGAGTATTCCGGGGTCATGGAACCTATTAATTTTTTGGATAGCCACTTGCATTGTTTGGAAGCTTGAATCCATTCATTCATTCCTTTATTTAGCAATAGTTATTAAGTCCCTCTTCAGTGCCAGGCACAGTGCTAACAAACTTTGCTTTACATCAAATCCTGAGTCCCTGTCTCTGTAACTCTGTTTTTGGGTCCCCTGGCCCCTGCAGCACTGCAGGGTTCCCCTACATGACAGCGCTACTGCTGAGTTAAGGACATGCCAAAGGTCTTTCTTGTATCTTTTCTTCTTTGAAGTGTCTTCAGCTGTTTTCTTCCACCTGTCACTATCTTGTCTACCTTTGCCTAGTTGCGTTTCAACTTTTTTATATCTTTCATGAAATATGGCACCCAGAAATCCCACCCCATCTGTTGTCTGGCCGTGCTGAGTCCTCTGGGACTCTAACTTCCTCTATCAGGACCATCTGCCGGTGCTCATGAATCTCAGACTCTGTTCAATTTCCACCACATTTTAATAGTAATTGTGAATTTGTAATGCCCAAACAAGTGGTCTAAACACTCTAGAGTCAGTGGTAGTTCAACCAGAGGCTTGGTTAAGAGGAGCAGTGTTCCAGGTGGAAGAAAGGCCCACATGCCTGAAGCCTACATGTTGGGGTCCTGTGCATTATAACTCCAGTCTACTTCAGACTAGATGAAGATTTGACATACCCTGTGTGATAACTGATTCTCTGCAATGTCCCGGTTAAATCTATTCTGTTTCTGTTTAAATCCACCACAATATTTGTGGATTAAAATAGATTGTGTTGATGTAACACGTGCAAGCAGAGAAAAAATATATTATACTTTTCAAAATAAAAAAGCTTTTGTGCTTCAAGGGGCATTATCAGAATGAAAAGACAATCTGGAGAATGGGAGATATATTTGCGGATCATCTATCTGTCAAGGGACTTTTATCTAGAATATATTTTAAAAATCCTTACAATTCAATGATACAAAGATAAATAACCAAATTGAAAAATAGGCAAAGCATTTGAATGGATAGTTATCAAGAGAGGATATACAAATGGCCAACAAGAACATGAAAGATTCCCAACATCTTTAGCCATCAAGGAAATCTAAATCAAAACTACAATGAGATATCATTTTATACCGACTAGAATAACTATAAAAAATGCATACAGCAAGTGTTGACAAGGATGTAGAGAATTGGGACCCTGATATACTGCTGGTAGAAGTGTAAAATAGTGCAGCCACTTTGGAAAACAGTTCGGCAGTTCCTCAAAAAATTAAACAGTTCCTATATGACCCAGCAATTCCACTCCTAGGTATTTTCCTGAGGGAATTGAAAACGTGCTTCCACACAAAAGCTTGAACACAAATGTTCATAGCAGCATTGTTCATAAGAGCCAACAAGTGGAAACAATCTAAACACTCATCAACTGATGAACAGAGAAACATAATATATCCATACAAGGGAATATTATTCAGCTGCTAAAAGGACTAGAGTACTGATTCATGCTACATGGATGAAACTTTAAAAACATGACAAATGAAAGAACCCAGACACAGAAGGACAAATATTGCATGTTTACATTTATATGAAATGTCCAGAGTAGGCAAATCCAGAAAGACAGAAAGTAGATCAGTGGTTGACAAGAACTGAAAGAGGGGAGAATGGGGAGTAACTGCTAATGGGCATGAGGTTTTTTGGGTCCGTGTGTTTTTGTTTTGTTTTGGTTATGAAAATTTTCTGAAATTGGATAGTGGTAATTCTATTGCTTTGTTAAATGGGAGAATATTATATCTGAATAATGTCTTTTAAAATGAAAATTCATCTTAAGGGAAAAGAGAATTTTGCTCAAGGAAGATTTTTGAGAAAGGTCTGTATGGTGATTAGGACTCATCTAGAGGAAAGATTTTTCTACGAAAAGAAAATGTGCTGGAAGTAAGAGAAAGTAATATGGAGACAGAACTCAATTTGTCTTTTAAGGCATCAGTTTATACATTTAGTTTGATAAATGGATTATTTCCAACGTAAAATATCATTTATGTTAAATTAGCAGGAAGCAACTTTTCTTAGGAAACTTTACAAACTTTCAAAAATAAACATTCCAATGACCAACAAAGGAAAACAAACTCAACCCATAATCCTATACTGTTTTGTAATACAAAGAAACAATATATTAAAAAACAAAATACTGAGCAGTGCATTATGACATTTTATTCCAGTGATCACTGTTAAAGTAACACAGTTCTCAAGAATGAGGTTGATCCATAGGAAAAGGTGTAGTATTTGGGTAATCGCAACCCTCTTTTCAGAGTTATACTTATAGCTTATTGCCCAATACGCTCCTTCATTTACTTCTGTTGGGCATTTTCGGTTACTGTAGCCTTGTAAGATTGTTTGAAGTTCGGTAGCGTGACGGCCCCCAGTTTGTCCCTTTGGATTAGGATTGTCTT
>NW_016816905.1:1896549-1919734 GCF_001698545.2 Rhinopithecus bieti
TCTTATTATTTTGAGGTACGTTCCATCAATACCGAATTTATTGAGCGTTTTTAGCATGAAGGGCTGTTGAATTTTGTCAAAAGCCTTTTCTGCATCTATTGAGATAATCATGTGGTTCTTGTCTTTGGTTCTGTTTATATGCTGCTGTTGGGCATTTTCACAGAGCCTTATTCATAATCCTCTTTGAAAAAAAGTGAGCATACTTGCTGAAAAGAAACTCAAGTTCACATAAAACAAATTTTTACATTAATAAAAAATAAAACATCACGGAGTTTTCTGTTTGGAGAATGCTCTGAAAAATTCTAGAGTGTAAAGTTATTGCAGGCATATAAATTCTGAAACCATTTGATTTGAGCCTCTGCAAAAATGCATACACTGTATGTACTAAATAATAAAAGATCTTGTCGTACTCTGGGATGCAGATCGGGGGCATAGTTCCTAAGTTTATGCTTTTCCAAGTCTGGTTGTTTTCTCTGAATATTCCACAGGGTGGCAGTACAGGAAAGCCATATGCTGTTAACAATTCTATTCAAAGTGACCCTGCCAAAGAATTTAAGGCTCTCTATGTACAAAAGACTGTTTTCTGAATTAGGAGTTGATGATCAAGTGGATTTAATTTTTTAAAGAAAACAAATTGGAAGATAACTCACATTACAAATTTTTTGACTTTGTTATTTTGTTTTGTTAAAACCGCTAATATTCTTTTAAAAGTGACTTCATGTACTCTATTCAATGTGTGATTTAAATGCCACATTCAAATTACCTGTAGTATAATAAGTAGACTATATTCCTTCTGAATATTGAAAATATGGGCTATGCTATAGGGCTATGAATATGAAATTAAATTTTTGAAAATCAAAATTATAAACTGACAAGTATCTGTATGTTATATTAAAATTAGGATGAATATTCACAAGTAAAGGTAAAACCATTTTCTTTCATCAAGAAATATGAGAACACAAACACATTTTTGATACTCCATAGGGGTTTTGAATGTTTAATCAAGGCCTTCCTTATTGTTATATAAAGTGTTTTAAAATTAGTTGCTTGTACATTCTATTTGTTCCACTTTTATGACACAGTTGACTTTTTTAAGGCTAATGAGTAATAAACATAGCTGGTACTTGCTGTGAATTTCTACAAAATCTGTTTAGCACATAACAAGTGTAGAAAGTTTCAGCAGCTGGAGACGATGCATAGTAAGAGATTTCAGAGTTATTCTGCAAGCCATGCATATCCTGCTGGCAGGATCCTCCAAGGAAAGCACTACTCATTCGAGCTGCATTTGATATATGTACTCAGAATTTGGAAATAGATCAAGAACTTGGATATACTCTGGGTGATTATCTCGATTATGTAGTAAGAGTGTCTTTCTAAAATATTCTAAAAGCATAATTAGATTATTTCAAGCCTTCTTCCTGATTCCTACACCCTTCTCTGCCTTCCACCTCCCTACTTCCTTCATCATCCCTAGGCAACTTAAAAATTTGCTTTTTATTTTTACTTTTATTTTTTTTCTTTTTGAAACAGAGTCTCACTCTGTTGCCCTGGCTACAGTGGCACGATCGTGCAGTGGTGCGATCTCGGCTCACTGCAACCTCTGCCTCCTGTGTTCAAGCGATTCTCGTGCCTCAGCCTCTCAACGTAGCTGGGGTTATAGTTGTGCACCACCACACCTGGGGCTAGTTTTTGTATTTTTAGTAGAGGCGGGATTTCACCATGTTGGCCAGACTGGTCTCAAGCTCCTGGCCTCAAGCAATCCGCCCACCTTGGCCTCCCGAAGTGCTGGGATTACATCCATGAACCACCACGCCTGGTCTTACTTACATTCTCTTTTTCAGTGTTGTTCTTTGTACGTCTTTTTGTTGTTTTAATGTTTCTTTTTTATCAATCATTTCTGGCCATTTAGGCTGTGATTAGCACCTGAAGTGGGACAGTTTTAAAGAGCATTGGGGCAGTTTCTGTCATCATGGTCCCACTGTCTTAGTCTCAAAGGGGCTCTATTGCTGTCGCCAACTTTTGGCTGAGGCTGGAAAAAGGAAGGGGACTGGTGATGTTGGAGTGGGCTGATGCAGGAAGAGGGACCTGGGTCAAATTTTCAACTTGTTCTTGAAGATGTTAATTCTATAAATGACTTTCTCAGAACAGCAGCAGAGCCACAGTGGGATAATTTTGCTTGGTAAGAACTTGTCGTGTTCTCCTCATTACTGCAAGATCTTAGAATAATGCTGAGAAACATTTTATTCCTGTACCCATGCCGGGCCTCCTCCTAGGCCTCCACCTGAATGTACAAGAGCTGTAATGTTTGGCCTCATGTTTGTTCAGCTTTTTCTAATGCAACTCCGTGTTTTAAAAGTTAGCCCTTTTTATTATTTTGTCATCATTTAAGAAGGGAGCTGACATACTCCATGGGTAGTCAATTCATAGAGTTAGTAAGGAATACAGTAGATGTCTTGGCATTAAAAGTGCCAATAAGGATGTTTACCTTTATATGTGTTAGGAGATCTTCTGCTATCAGCGTCACCCCGAATCAAGGGAGGAACTAGGAAGTAAGAGTTATGTTCATCAGATACTGTGGCCTAACATCCTTCAGCGAATACCTTTGTGTGAACTCTCTGAAAGTTTATTCCCAAGAAAATACAACATACCTTAGAGATGAGCCCTCTCCTGGGGGCACCAAACTCTTAATACCTTCATATAAAGCAAACAGAAAAGAACGATCCAGCTGGTTTGATGGAAAAATTACCATTCGTATGTTAATAGCAATTGTTATAATATTTAATGCAGCCCCAAAGCCCTGCAAGAAGGAACAGTTATTCTGACTTTTATGGACATTAGGCCTACTTGATGTGATACTGTCAGTATCCACTTTGCAAATCGAGTACTTATTTATAAACGGGACTGGCAAACAGCCATCAGAATAATGGTTATTGATCACCTCTTCAGACATATTTTAGGCTTCTTTGAATGTTTGGAATTCCAATTTCATTTCGTGAGTAGGTAGGATAGAGTTAAGGCATACAAACAGTTTGGGATCCAGGTGGCATGGAAAACAGGCTAACAGACAGATGGGAAGGAACGAGTCAGAAGGGCAAAGACACCATGAAGAATTGTTTAGATGTTTTGACTGAATGTGGGACCTTTTGTGCTAGATGTTGTCCTAGGAATTTACATTTTTTAAATTATACTTTAAGTTCTGGGATACATGCGCAGAACGTGCAGGTTTGTTACATAGGTATACACGTGCCATGGTGGTTTGCTGCACCCATCAACCCGTCACCTACATCAGGTATTTCTCCTAATGCTATCCCTTCCCTAGCCCCCACAAGCCAACAGGCCCCCGTGTGTGTTCTCCTCCCTGTGTCCATGTGTTCTCATTGTTCAACTCCCACTTATGAGAGTAATTTACATTTTAATGATGTTAATAATAACTATGGTAAATACTTGACATCGGGGGTCCTTATCACCCAGTGGTAGTCTGTGGCCTGTTAGGAACCGGGCTGCACAGCAGGAAGTGAGCAGTGGTCCAGAGAGCAAAACTTCATCTGTATTTACAGCCCCTCTTCATGGCTCACATTATCACCTGAGCTCCGCCTCCTGTCAGATCAGCAGCTGCATTAGAGTCTCACAGGAGCACAAACCCTACTGTGAACCGGACAAACCCTGCTGTGAACCAGGCAAACCCTGATGTGAACTGAGCAAACTACTGCGAACTGGGCAAACACTGCTGTGAACTACGCAAACCCTGCTGTGAACCGCGCATGTGCCGGATCTGGGCTGCATGCTCCTTATGAGAATCTAATGCCTGATGATTTGTCACTATCACCATCACCCCCAGATGGGACCATCTAGTTGCAGGAAAACAAGCGCAGGGCTCCCACTGACTCTACATTATGGTGAGTTGTATAATTATTTCATTATATGTTACAATGTATTAATAATAGAAACAAAGTACACAATAAATGTCATGTGCTTGAATCATCCCCAAACCATCCCCCTCCCCTGGTCTGTGGAAAAATTGTTTTCCACAAAACCAGTTTCTGGTGCCAAAAAGACTGGGAACCACTGTTTTACATGCATTAGCTTAATCCTCAAAACAAACTTAGAAGGCTTACATTTCTTTCCCTATGTTATAGATGAGGAGACTAAGTCTCAGAGAGGTTTTTCCTTTAACCTGGGGTCACACAGCTAAGAGACAGGAGAGTTAGAATTTAAATCCAAGTTTGTTTGTTTGTTTGTTTTTCCCCAAACATGTTTGTGTTATGTCTTTAAAACTCCATAAAACTTATTCTTCTGAGAAATGAGGGAACAAGAAGTCATGGTTTTTCTCTTATTACCCACAAGTTGACTGTGTGCATTTTATGCTAATAAAAAATTCTCTGGGGTAAAAGACAGCAATAATACATGTAACTAGGATAACCATACCCATGGATTGCCTGGGACAGATCGTTCAGATCTGTTACCCTGGTGCAGTTATTGATAGCATCCCCTTTCAATCTTAACAGTGTCCCGATTTGAACAATGAATTACATGGTCCCCCTGAATTTAACCTCCTCATTTGCCAGAGCAGATTCTGAGAATAGAGAAGCCCTGCGAGTTTGGAGTTGGTGAACTGTTAACTAGTCATTTCTCTTGCACTCTATGGACCACCAATACCACCTCATTCTAGGCATCTTTAGGGGAATGACAACGTTTGGTCTTTGGACTATTTGAAGGTAGATATTACGGGGTGCAGACCAGTGAATTCTGGCATACTATTCCCACACACTCCTATATCTAAACATTCCAGTTCTCCCTCTTTGATTTTCTTGGCGTTCAGCCTTCCGGCAGACTTTCTGTACAGACTTCCAAGCCTATGAGCCATCTACCACACTGGTGCTAGTTAAATGCATTGGTTGGTCAGAAAAACTTTAAATAGTGGACTCTCAAATGATCATTATATTTTTATGAGCCAGATAAAAAAAGCTCAAGTAAATTTTCCAAAAATATAACTTCATATGATTGTTTATTACTTATACATAAGCATATCTGTATCCACATAGGATAAATATAGTTTTACCAGGCACTGCAGTCAAGTAGGACTAACAATTTCCAAACCTTCTTTTTTTTTCTTTTAGAAAAATGGTGTGAGGATCAAAGTAATAGTTTGTATTTAAATGTTACGTTAAAATATGGGATTAAAAGTGATGACTTAATAATATATACTATTAATAACATGTTTGTATATAGAACTCTAGTGTTTTAAAGAAATTTTGCATCTATTAGCTTACTTTATCCTCCAGCACTCCTATGATGAAAGTAGGACAGGGAATTTTATCCATTTTTATAGAGGAAGCACCTGAACTGTGGAGAAACTAAGTGAATTTTTGCCAGTTGGAAGTAAAGCCAGGGCCAAAACCAAGAACTGTCCTTCCAGGCCAACAGCCTTCCACTGAACCAGTGTTCCCAATGTTCATCTCTGTTCCGTCAACACTTTCACCCAAAAGCTTAAAAATCATGCTTGCTTTCTTATACTCACTTCTTATTTTCCTACAAAATAAACTCTTAATCTTTACTAATCTGTAAAGGCTTCTTAGAGAAAATTCTATCCATTCTATTTGGGGTAAGAGTACCCTATTTTATTTGGAATATGTGTACCTTCTTTTCCCCCTTTTTCTCCTTGCCTTTCTTTCCTAGTCCACATCTCCTAATATAGTCTCTTTTACTTCCTTTCTTTCTTATTTTCTCCTAGACTTACAGAGAAACAGGAAGAAATATAGGCTGCTTGAGAGAAGATAAAAAAGCACCTCAATATGTGTTATTTATAAGTGACTCAACAATTGTCAAATAGTTGGATCTGATGGGTTACAGAGAGTCAGCATCATAACTTCAAAACCATGTGACTTTCATATCAGCAGGCTCTGGAAGTCCCTTGGGTTTTTGCCTGTCACAAAATACCTGAGATGGGGTCCCTGGGTCCTATAATCACATTTATTTTTGGCAGTTGAATTAAAGCTAGACTTTAACACTGAACTTTTGTGCTCCAAATACGTAAGTTATTTATATTATCCAATAAAACATAGACATTTAAAATGAGCAGCCCTTATTCCTGAAGATTTGATAGGAAATCATATTTCTAATTTATTCTTTGAATTATCTTCCTCACAACACAGAAGGCAAGTTAAGACATGTCTTTCTCCTACCAAATCTAGAAAACCTTTCTGCCAGCATTTCTCCTTTGCTTGTGCATATTTAATACAAGTCCCAAGAGGTCAGAGTTCATTCTATGTCCATGGAAACCAGATTGGAAATTACCTTGCCCTTTCTATCAAAGGGAGAAGGTAATACTGATTTATTCAGGGAAACCCAACATATTCCATATCTAGCTCCTCCTTGAGTCTTAAGATGTGATTTCAATGCCAATGCAGTTTCTAAAAACAAATGTTGCTTGAATTTTCAGTAAGTCACTGTTGTCAGGGTTGTGGTGTCCTCTTTACAACCCTGGTACCTCTGGGAACGATGTCATGGTATAGTGATGAAGCAATCAAATCACCTAAAAGATAACCGTGAGCAATAGGAAACTGTAAGGAGCAGCTTATTTTCAATCCTTCAATCTTCATAGTGTCCCAATTTATCTTTCTTGAGCTAAGCCACTAAAGCTAGTCACAGCACCATGTAAAATGAGGAGTTGTGTTTTCAGAAGCTAACCATCTTTCAAAGGAAGGATAAGCACAGAATCTAGGCATGGCTCGACACTTAGGAATTTGATAGAAGTGTTATTCTCGTGCTTGGTCATGTTTCAGACAGCCTCATTGTTTGAACTTCATGTTTTGATGTGCTTGTTTAATTCATTGTTGACCCATTCAGGTCTTTGAGGGACTCATATAAACAACTATGAAGAGCTCACTGCCTAGACTCACTGCATGGAAATGTAATTTAATCAACCTTTCAGAATTGGGTATTAGAAGAAATGAAGCAGTTGGAAAAAGATAAGTAGCAGGATATTGCTGATGTGGGCTCTGGGGCTAGACAGGTTGTGGTACAGATTGCCTTCAGAAGTGAATGTCAGCCTCTTCCTCAAGGAAGATCTGAAGTGTTAAGATGCTCACTAGTAATTGTGCATTGTTTAACTGCTTACTGAAATGTGTCCTTCTCAGATACTTGAGTAATCTCATCTGTTCAGTGCATTGTCAGAAAATCTGGGTTCTAGTCTAGCTCTGCATCTAAGTCACCAACTAACTGTATGACCTTGGGAAAATTGCTTTGACTCTCTGTGCATGAAGATTGGATGACATCAGTATTTTTTTTACCTTTTTTATTTTATTAACCCATCTGTCTTTTCAAAAACATTAAAATTTCATGCCCTTCCCTAATTTTTTAAATCACAAGATGTCCATAGTAACTGTAATCAAAATGGCATTCATATTGGATAATGTTCTTTTGAAAGATATTTGACACTAACTTGATTCTGGTAAGTGCCACTTCTTTCACTTACCAAGTTTGAACTCCTGAGGTTTTTTTTTAGGGTCCTGAAACCCTATATTCTGTCATGATACCTATTTAGACAAAAGTGCTTTCAAAAGAATCACTTTCTGGTTTTCTCTTATCTCTGCAGTTCCTCAACAAGAATGTCAGGAAAGCTTACTTTGCTGTTTACTTTATTTTGACTGTGAGCATCCCTGGGCTTTCACATCAGATGCCCACAGACGTGCAGGTCAGAGTCAGGATACATCAGCTGGTCTCTATCTCCTTATCTCTCTCTTTCTCTCAGTACCTTTCAGTAGTTAATCTGAACCAGAAAGAAATGTTTACTGCTCTCCGTTTTGATATTCTCTGATTGCTTATTTGATTTTCATGTGGCATTTTGTTGAATTAGTTACCTAAATTGGAATGTTGGGTATAAATGTTGCTCTGAGTCTGTGAATTATTCTCTTCATGAACTTCAGCAAATGCTCAGTTGTTTTCCGTGTGGTAACACATTCTTTATCACTTGTAATTTTGCCAGCCTGGTGGCATGGAATTGTCAGAGCAGGAAAGGAATTTGCAGCATCAGATTGGGTCCTCTCAGTTTTACAGAAGAGAACCCGAGGTTCCAATTGAGTCTCACTGGGAATCAGGTGTGATTTTGCTTAAATTTCAGCCCCTTCCTTAAGATGCCTATACGATGCTTACAGTTTTTCATAGGCTCTATTCCCATCAGCTGTTCTTTAAGTATCAGCTTCTGTACTTCATAATTTTGGAACTTGGGTGACCTAATTGAAGATGTTGATTTTTGCTTTGCTAAAAGCTTCTAAAGATATAAATAAGTAATTGTGGGAAGATGCTTGACGGTCTTTCAGCTGAAATAATAATCTCTTGGATTGATAGAGTTTCTTTCTTGTAAGAGCTAAAAGCACTTCTTACATATTAGCACATTTATCGTCAACATCCCTGTGGAACTATAGCAACAGATTTAATTGTCTGGATGATTCAACAAAACTTTGAACAAGGATTGTCCAAATGACCCATTGTGTGTCCTGCCCATGAGTTCAGTCTAAATTATTGGGATTAAAGAAATTATAAGACAAAGTCGTGGCTTTGTATTAGTTATCATAATGAGATATGCAATTATGAGATGAGAAAGAAACACAGGATGCTGTGTATAGGTTATTAAATTATAGAAGACAGTAGTATTGCAACTTGAGGTTGTGGCTAAATCTAGGGACATGGTAGCTGTGGGAGCAGGTGAGATGGAATATAGATTTATGCTAAAACAAGGAGAAGGGAGAGAGGAGCATTTGGCTTATGATGAAAAGACATCAACCATACAGCAGGAGTTTTATTGGCCAAACCGGAAGCAGGAATCAAGGGGAGATCAAGAGAGATTACAGAATGTGGTGGGCTGGAAAGGTGAAAATACAAATCAACTGAAGAGGAAGAAAGGTAGTTAAAAGCTGATAAACATTTGCATACCACTTCAAGCTTTTTCAAGTATTTTGCTTCCCCAGATAATCTCCAAGGTTTGTTCTTAGTCAAGTACTCTTTTTTCTTCTTCTTTCCAAACATGAGATTTAAAAAGGATGATTCATATTATACCCATTTTAACAGATGAGAAAACTGAGGCCTAGAGAACCTAAAGGGCTTTCTCAAGGTCCCATGGTAATTGGCAAAGACTAAACAAACCTAATATCATTTAATCCTCTGGTAACTCACACTCTTTCTACATCCTCTTCTTCCCCCTTGGTTATCTCTAAGCCTATTTGAACCTTAAGCCCAAGACCCAGTCCTTTATGTAGCTTTTGCTGACTACCTCAGCCATTCCCTGTCATGCCAGAGGAGCCCATCTTAGCTTCCTTCATCTTTCATGATCTATTTGCTATGTATATTTTAAGCAAGGAAACTGTCTGCCTTGGGAGCAAAATCTTGAATTCACAGATTATGACTGTATCATCAGGGTTGGTTGTTTACTTAAGGAAGGGCTTTAGCCGAGATTAATGGCATGTGATGAAGGATGCATTGTTGCATCAGCTTGGCTTGCAGAGGTGAAATGAAAGGCAAAACCTTTCCTACTTACTAATGGCCATAACTGCGGCAAGAAATCTATTGTTTAAACACATAGAACTTGACAATGGAAGTGGAAAGGAGAAAAGAATCACTACATATTCCGATATTTCTTCCCATACTTATTTTATAATTTCATCAATGTAGTAGCTTCCAAACTCCTTTTGTGTTCTTTTGTTATTATCCTCTGAACTCAAATCCATCTTTCCAGTGCTGCCAAAATTGTTGGTCTAAAACACAAGTCTGACTCTGTGATTTATCTAGTAAAACCCTTCAGCAGCTCCCTCACTTGTCTAGAGGAACAATGCAGCCTTCTTACCCGAATATACAATGACTCCATCACTTGCCCCACCCAGCTCTCCACCTTCCCTTTTTGTCACTCTCTACCCTGAAACGTATTTCACCTCACTTGTATTTCCACAAGCACCCTATGAATATAGTGTTGCCTTTTCATATCTTTACCGCTTCCTTTTTCGGTGCCTTCCTTTCTGTGCCTTTCTGCCCTGAACCATCCTCCTTTTCCATTTCTAGTTGGCCTAAAGGCCCCTCTTTAGGGGTTATATATGCCTTTCTGTGTATATAATTGAAATAAGAAAGTGATTACAAAGTAATGTCTTTAAATTTCATTATTTACCATTGTTCACATCTCATGTAGTCCCTGTAACCACTTCATACTTGGCACACAGGCAATTAGGAAAGGTCTATTGAATAGAATCAACCTATAAGAGGGATATTATCATCTAGATTTTTCATGTGATAAAAATCATTTTCAGAGCAACTTGCTATCTTTCCCAAGTTTCAGAACTAGGAAATGGAGGGAACTAACTGCTACACTACAATGCATCCCACAATTCTGCTTTAATTTCTATCTGTTCCAGCAAATTGTAAGAGTGGAATTGTAAGGTTCTCAAGGGCAGAAAGAACTTTTTTCTTATTTCCTGAACCCAAGCATATTAATATAGGAAGAGCTCAAAAGTGTTTGGTGTAATTCACCTGAATTTTCTTTGTATGCCCTTCTTGATTATTTTCATTTTGGAGATAGTTTCCATCTCTATCTTTGAATACTGTCTATACCAAAGAGTCACTATTTCCACAATTACTCAACTGACAAATATTAAAGAAAGACTTGATTGGTTTTTTTCCCTAAAATTAGTTTTCTAGATTCTCTTATTGGTGACTTTATCAAATGTCTCTCATAGACTCTCAGTATAATCAGAGTGATGGTATAATTTATCACACTTTTGAGAATGAACGGGAGCACTATTAACAATTACTTTAAGAGGACTGATGTGACTGGAGCTGTGCTGGCCAAAACCAGGATGTGTGGCCACCCTAAGTATAGTGACTCACAGATAGGAGTAACTTAAATTCAACACTTTTAACCAAGCCCTTAAATCAAACCTTTGTTGTCCTCTTAAGTTTATCATAGCATAGCAAAATGATGATAGTCAAGCACAGCTTCTCAAAATGTAAAATTCCTTGACAAAATCTGGAATGCCCAAGGAAATAATATATATTTGCCAACATTAAAATGTTTATGTGAACCTCAAAATTAAGTTTATTTTTCTTTAAAACCACCACCAGCGGTAACTTTTATGAAAGAATGGTAGGAGAGTTGTTTGCAACCAGCATGCTGTGGCCCTCTAGAATACATAAACCTTGCCCAGGGATACTGCCAAATTTGGATCAGTGTATAAAGTGTATATTCTGGGTTTTCATACCTTTATTGGCATGCCTGTCTGGTAGCATCCTGACTGACATAATTGTTCATGAAATACAGTGGAGAGTGGGGACCAACTTGCTCTTATTTAAGAGAGAAAATGCTGGGTAACATGAAGCTATTGGTAAATATAAAGAGTTTTTTAATGGGGATGTATAAGAACTTTGTCTTATTACTACGTAAGGGATGTAGTCAAGGCAGTTGTCCACAAAGACTCCAGCCTGAAGGTTATCCCAATGAAGAGTGACAACCACAGATGCTATTCTAGATATTCTGAGCTAGTATATTATTGTCGTTTGATTATTAAAAGTCCTGGTAATAAAAATAATAAGAGTGTGCTGTGAAAATAAAAAGATGGAGAATCATTGTAGCAGAGTAGGTATTCCAGACTGCCCTACCCCACCTTGTATTAAGACTTTTTGACTCAGAGGCAACTATGGATATTATTTTCTTTTTATTTCTTTTGTTTAAAAATCAAATGATTGTCAGTAAAGGAAGGTCATGTGCAGATACCTAATACCTAATGTGGAAATAGACCACAAGCAAGTTTTTTGGAAGTAATTGTCTTCTTTGGTGCTCCTCTTGCCTTAAAAGTAATTTAGGACATATTCGTGGGAGAATTTCACTAGATTGGTTTTCATGTAGACAAACACTACTTCCTTATGGGTCTTTTGAAATTATCTGCAGGTGTTTTGATGGTCATGGTGACGGAAAGGACACCACTGGGGTCAGTGGGTGGGCGTTAGGGGTAGTAACAGCCCTTTGTCCTTCAGTACACAGAAGTGTCCTGTACAATAAAGAATTGTCCTTCACCAAATGTCAATAGTGCCTCATTGTGAAATGTCATGGAGAGCATGTATTCTGATTTGGTAACATGTACTCTGTTTTCTCCATGTGTATAAAAGTCAAAGCAATATTTTCACGTTTTGAAACTACTGAAAATCACTCCCACCTGAGCTTTCTATTTTGTTAGTATGATTATTCTGACTGAGAACTTTTTTTAATATTTGCCAAAGCTCTCTTTATGAGCTTGTGCAGTCTACCTACTTCTTATTTGCATTTTAAAAACTTTCCTTATTGCAACAGCTGTGCAAATGCCATTACAGCTTAGGAAGGAAAAAAGACATAGGCTATGTTTATGAATCAAATTAATGAAAGGCATTATTAAAGAAAATGATTGCCCAAGCTTTATTACCTAGAAATAAATAAAATAATGTGTTGCTGAATCCAAGTAGAACTGAAATCCAAAAGATAAGAATCTGACAAAAAGACACATCACCACTTGTCCCTAGAAGCATAGATTTTAATATTTTAGGTAGATCTTTATGATTACTTCAATGAACTTGGATAGCAATAAAGGACCTGTATCTCTTGGCAAATCGCTGCAAGTTTAGAGCAGTCTTTGTCAGTTAAAATTTACATTGCTAATCATATGTGAAGCAGAATAATTTTGTATGTAGAAGATGCTCAGCAGGTATTTGTTGGCAACTGTATAGATGAATAAGGTAATGGAAGAATGAATGAATGTTTGTTCCTTGTGGCTTTTTAGTAACCAGGAATCTGTGGCTCTAAGTCTTAGCCAAGGGTAATTAATGGTAGAAACTTTGGGGAAATACTTTGGTGGAAGTTATTCAAAATTAAAAGGCAAGACAAGGTCAACATTTAAAAACTACAAGCATAGAATCAGAATCTGCAAATAGACTTCTTCATCACCAAAACTCAAGCCATGTTCAAACTCCTCTATAATATCTGATTTGAACTTTTGTCTAAGACCCTTTATTTACCTATAAAATGTAAAATTTTATACCCTTAGTTTTAACAATCTACATTGGGGTCAGGGCCTTCCAAACTAAAGCCACATTTCAATAAACTTCTTCCTTTTGGTCACCAGAATATCCCCTAAATTAATTAAAGCCTGTAGGGTTATAAATATAGACCTGAGTGATACCACTTGTTTATACACTAATGATCAATTCTGAAGGAGGATAAAAATGCTGTGTTTACAATGTAAGAGTGTGGTTGGATTTTTAACTACATATTTGAAAAGATCTAGTGGGATTACTTGTGCCTGGTTAACACACCCCTGGAGTGCCTGTCTACTTATAAGATCTATGGTAGCCTGCTCTTTAGGGTGAGGATGGGAGGGGAACTCCTGGGGAGTCAAGGGAGGTCAGTCACAAGACTATGCCATTGTCTACCTACAGTACTTTCTGGGAGTAAAGGTGCACTCCCTCCCCTCATTGTCCTCCACTTGATTTTCCTTTGAGAAATCAAAACCTGATTTCTCTAGTCTCACAGGCTGGTAGGTGGTACAGCTGCCCCCTCCCCCCTCTCATCGCGTCGCTGTAGTTTGCATGGAGGACTCAGAGATTGCAAGCTTTCTTCCCCCGCATTTATTAAGACTTTCCCTTTTTTCTCCACTTTTTTATTATAATAAAAGATATATAACAAAATTTGCCATTTTAACTATTTTTAAGTACACAATTCACTGGCATTAATTATATTCAGATGTTATACAACTATCCCTTCTATCTCCAGAATTATTTTGTCACCCCAACATAAACTCTATTATTAAGCAATAGCTGCCAATTCTCCTCTTCCCCCTAGAAATCTCTTATCTTTCTCTCTCTGTGAACTAGCCTAGTCTAGATATTTTATATAAGTATTATCATATAGCATTTTTTTTTTTGGTGTGTGTTTTCACTTAACATGTACTCAAGTTTTATCTGTGTGGCATGTATCAAAATTTTACTGTTTTTTCCGGCGGGATAGTATTCATCGTATGTAATTACCATATTTCCTTTATCTGTTCATGGGCTGATGAACAGCTGGGTTGTTTCCACCTTTTGGCTATTGTGTATAATGCTATGAGTATTTCACATGTAAGTATCTGTTTGAATCCCTGTTTTTACTTCTTTTGGATATGTATCTAGCAGTGCAATTGCTGGGTAATATGGTAATTCTATGTTTAACTTTTGGAGGAACCACTTAAGGTAACGTTTTATTCCCTTTTGTAAAAGGGATCTCTCCTTCTCTTCCTGCCAAGCCAGAAGATAGCCAGATGCTCAGAATCTGCATCTTATGTGTAAACACTGTTCATTTAGGGGACAACAGAATATCAGATGTAATAATGGTTCATTTTGACACAGACTAAATCAACTCACAATACTGTCCTGGAAACATTTTCTTTAATATATGCCCACTAAGGGCGACACTTACTTTCTATTCTCTGAGTGGGATCTCATGGCATTTCTCTAATAAGCTGACCAGTAACCATATCAGTAGCTGTATGATCTACACTCTTTGAAGAGGAAAGACTGTGCCAAAAAGCCTGGGGTCATTCTCTCTCTTCTGATGCTTATTCATAAAGCTCCTTCTCTCTTCAGCTAGACTCAAGTTTCTGAAAGCAGATGCTCTCTGTGTCCCAGACTCTTAACATGGGTCAGTGCCTTGAACATGGCGTTTGCACAATAAAGAGCTAGTGAGTAGTACAAGTGATTTGGGGACCATTTTGTTCTGTTTTTAAATAGTCTTGCATGGACATTTAATAAATTGGGTGATAAAATATGACTCTGTGTGGTAGTCAAAACGAGGAATCAACCCGTGTTAGGTGACTGCTCCAGATGGCTCACTAGGCCTTCCCTACGGTATATGAACAGAGCTACCCTGGTGTGCAAAGCTCCATTTCTGCCTACATTTGGGAGCAGCCAGTACAACGTTTTGCTTAATGGTGTCGAAGTGGACTTGTTATTTGGAGATCATCCATGTCAGATGTTTGGTTTTTGTTGTTTAATGAGAGGTCATTGGCAAATTTGCTACAGTGGAGATTGAATCCTAATGGGAAAAAAAGGGTAATGACTGCTAGCAGAAATACTCTAAGATGTGTAGAGAAAAGAAAATCAAGGCCCAGAGAGGTTGGATGTAACAAAATCACTACCACAGGTGACTACTGGAGTTATCGAGTTCGGTTTTGATGTTTTACTGAGGTCTGCATCCCTGTGAAAGTGTGGCCTCACCTGAAGGTAGGATTCATTCCAGGTGTCTGGTTTCTCTTATAAAAAGGTAAGTCCCTGGACTAAAAATTAGAAGGCAGGCTTAGGTAGGCAGGAGAAGGGACTTGGTTTCTTCCTGAATGTAACAGGCCAAGAGGGCATCCAACATATCAATGCAGACTCTTTGCTTCTGACATTCTTGTCTTTAATGAGGTCTTGTTTTAGCAAAATGAAATGAACCTTGGAAGGAATGTAAAGCTCAGAGGCTTAAGAACCGGGGTGCATGGAGTTTTTCTGCCAGCCCTAGAGGCCTAGTGCTCTTTATATATGCAAATTTTCTAGCAGATGCAGGATAGGGCCAGGTCTGCTAACTTAGAGCCCGTGGTACCAGGACCCATGTCTTTGGCTTAATACAGTTATAGACTGTTAGAGGAGGAGGAGGGGCCTCTGAGATCGTTTAAAATTTTGCTCTTCATATAATAGGTGAGAAGCATGAATGATGTGCAATGCCCAAGATCCCATTTCAAGCTAATGACTAAGATGAAGCTGAAATGAGGTTTCCAAACTCCTGACCCAGTACTTTTTCTGTTAAATTTATCGTTTTCAATGGATTTTAAAAGAGCTTGTGGGACATTTGTAAATATTTCCAAAACTTTAAACTTCATTTAAAAACAAACAGGTTTATATTCAGTAGAAGATTGGATTCACACATTAGCCATTTAAGATAATCAAATTCAGAATTTCAATCTAAAACGTGTACTTTGTTTTGAAATCAAAACGCTTAGGAGAGAATTGTTTTTTAAATGCATCATAAATATTATAAATACAACTCTGACGTGCCTTCAAAAGACTTAATATAGATTTAGGATCTCAGTTTTGATCAGCTTAAGAAAATAGAATTTTATGAAACTCAAGGTGTTTTATACATTTGAAAACGTCACTCTAAATAAATACAGGACTTAAATAATTTTTTAAGCTCTCTCAAAATTTCTATTTAGGGTTCCCAGGTCAGATACAGAATGCCCAGTTAAAGTTGAATTTCAGATAAACAAGAAATATTTTCTTCTGGTATAAGTGTCTCCCATGGAATACTGGAGACATATTTATACTTTAAAAAATATTCATTGTTTATCTGATAATTCAGATTTAACTGAGGGGCTTATGTTTTATTTACTGAATCTGGCAACCCAATTTTCATTATATTTATTATTTTAATGTTACTATGTTAGACTTTCTTACTATATTTAGATTATCCACCGTTTAGGTGTTAGGCATTAGAAAATGAATAAAACCCACTTTTCCTCAAGAAATACAGAAGAAATGTGAACAGATAACCTTAATAATGCAATAAGTACAGATATGAAAGCAAACAGAAAGGTACTTGGGCAACCTGGTGATTAGGGAAGGCTTTTGCTGGAAATGATACTTGGGCACGGTGTAACAGATGAGGGAATGTTAACCACCTCATGAGACATAGGAAGGGGGTTCCAGGCAGAAGCAATGAGTGAGTCAGTATTGTGTGTATTTGTTGAGGCTCTGCTGGAAGTCAGAGTTGAGGAAGCTTTTGAAAACATGGCCACAGTGGTGCTTCAGATGGACCATTCTGGCTGTGACCTGGACAGTGCATATCAAGAGGCCGGGATTGGAGGTAAGGCAGCTTAGAGGCTGCTGTAATAGTCCATCTCAGGAATGATGAGTCAGAACTAGGGCTCTGAAAACTGAAGGAGAAGGAACAGACCAAAAATATGTGCCACAGGCAAAATCGCCTGTCATTTCTTGTTAGTTAGATGTAGATCTGACAAATGGTAGGTGGTAACTAGATACGTTTTTTCACTTCAAGAAAATAGAAATGTGTATGTGGTAAAAGCATTTTTTTAAAAACCTTTCAATGATGGTTAATATGTTTTATTTTGAGTTGTTATCTTGATAGTGTATCTACATGAATGCCTGTTTACTAAGCAGGGGATCCAAGTGTATTCAAGAAAAAGACACTGGTACCCATTTTCTTAATGTTCCTTCCCCAGATTTCTCTTTAGGGAGTAGGATCTGATTTATTTCTGTTGGTCCTAACTGTGACATCATCCACCTGCCAGTTTGTGCCCTCGAATAGTTGGTACTATTTCAGCTTTCCATGAAAACCACAGAAGTTCCTGCAAGTTTTCATCCATTCTTTTTGCAGGTTGCTAACTTCATAGGTAGCACATCACCTTTCACTTATATCTTTCTCTTCATCCATTGTTCAGTTGCATTCTGCTGCAAACAATGCCTGCTCAGACATCTGTTTCTGAGATCGGGACTATTTTATAAAACACCAACCTTATACAGAATTCCTCCATTCCCAGGAATCCAGGCCCGTACTGATAAACTAGCTGGACAGTCAGATCAGCTTCTGTGTGTTTTCATTCCAGGTTTCAGGCAGTGACCAGCTATATAACTTTTTCTTTAACCCTGGGGTCACTCAGTTTTCTCAACTGACCCCCGTCAAGTTGCTGTTTCTCAAACCATCTGGATCAGGGCTTAATGATTCATTTTTACTCACGACTTCTTCCAGAACCTTTGTGTCTAAATATCTAGGACTCACTTTTCCCCTGAGTGTGCATATGCCCCAGAGATCTTTGCTTAATCTCAAACTTTTTCTTGTCAGTTCAACTCCGAGTTGTTAATGCAGTTCTTTCTTGCCTGCTGTTTGCTTTAAGTTATCCTCCATTAGATCTTCCTACCTCATCTGAATATCTTTCCTAGCCTCCACTTCTCTCAGCCGTCCTTTCTTTGCCACCTCTCCTTCCCTTTAGACTCATTCTCCTAGTCTTGGAGAACAGTTTATTCTTGGTACAGTTTTCTCAAACAATGTTTGTAGTCAATTCTATTATGGTGTAATTTATATATCTTAAAACACTCAACTTTAAGTGTATGGTTTTATGGGTTGTAACAAATGAGACCCCCTGGAACCACCAGTGAAATGAAGATATAGAACATCACTGCCCAGTAAAAGTTTGGGTGATGATAAAAATATTCTGTGCTGTCTACTATGGTAGCTATTGGCTGCATGTTGCTATTGAGCATTTGGAATGAGCTAGTGTGACTAAGAAAATGAATTTTTAACTCGTTTAATTTTAAAAATGTTAATACATCTAAATGGACTTAGATGGCTACTGATTACACAGCTCAGATGTAGAACTTTTCCATCATTCCAAAAGTTTCTTAATGTAACACTTCGCAGTCAATCCCCTCCCCACAACCCACCAAGCACCACTGATACTGAATTTTGTCACTTTAGAACTTCATATAAATGAAATAATATTGGATGTCCTCTTTGGTTGTTTTTTTTTTTTTTTTTGAGACAGAGTCTCACTCTTGCCCAGGCTGGAGTGCAGTGGCACAATCTCGGTTCACTGCAAGCTCCACCTCCCGAGTTCACACCATTCTCTTGCCTCAGCCTCCCGAGTAGCTGGGACGACAGGTGCCCGCCACCACACCCAACTAATTTTGTGTAATTTTAGTAGAGATGGGCTTTCACTGTGTTAGCAAGGACGGTCTTGATCTGCTAACCTGGTGAGCCACCCGCCTCAGCCTCCCAAAGTGCTGGGATTACAGGTGTGAGCCACCGCACCCAGCACAGCTTGGCTTTTTAAAAACACGTGTGAGATATAATAAACACACCACACAGTGCACCCATTTAACATGTACTTAATGATTTTTAGTATATTCACAGATATGTGTGTCTGGCTTATTTTGATCAACATGTTTTTAAGATTCATCTGTGTGGTTGCATGTAACAATAATTGTTCATTATTATCCATTTTCTATTTTAGTAGAAACAATCCATTGGGGCTACTATAACAAAATTCCACAAGCTAGGTGGATCATAAATAACAAATCTAGTTCTGATGGTTTCAGAGGCGGAGGAATCCGAGATCAAGGTACTGATAGGATTGGTGTCTGAGGCCCATTTTTTGGTTCATAGATGGTGTCTTTTCATTGTGTCCTCACATGGTAGAAAGGATGAGGGTCTTTCTTGGATCTTTTTTTTTTTTTTTAATATAAGGACACTAATCCCATTCATGAGGACTCCACCTTCATGACTTACTCACCTCCCAAAGGCTTCATCTCCTTATACCATCACATTGAGGAGTAGAATGTCAACACATGAATGGGGGTAGAGGGACACAAATTCAGACCATATAATAAACCAAAATATAAATTATTACTGCTTTTACCAATGCCATATGTAAGTGTACTAGTATCTGAATGAATAGGAACTTTATTCCATGCACCTATTGCCCATTGAAATTTTTTATCAGGCACTATTTTCTTTGCTGCTTGGATGAAATATTAGGGCTTAAAGCCCCATGACTCTCCTATAACAAACAGCCTGTGGCCACTTTTGGTCCCCAAAATAGTTTCATTTAGGAAATTAACAGGTTCATTCGAGTATAATAATAACAATGATAGTAACCCAGAATTTCACTGGACGATCAAGCCTCCTCCCTCCTCCAGCTGCAGTCTGATTGGAAAACAGTAGCAGGGGGTGGGAGCATAGCGGTTTTGTGCCCGCTTTCCTGCTGCACATTTATTCTCCATGCCCCAGGTGGCTAACTCTGGACACTCTGGGGTTGCAGCACGTGGAGGGAGCAGAGGCGGGGTCATCTGGCAGTAGTTCCCACGGGTCATTTAAGTGGAATTCAGAGGTTTCTCCTTTTTGCACTTTGCAGATGATCCAGGCTGCCCCTGATTGTAGTTTTTAGGAGTTTCCTTCCAAAAACACAGGCTGGTCTGCTCGTTTTCCTCCCTCGGCCTCTGGGAATACTGGAGGCATGATGCTCCTTACAGAAGTCCTCGTAGGCAGGATTTTCAGTAGCTCCAGCCCAGACTGTCTCTTTTTACCCCATGCCCCATAGCTGATCACAAGAAACACCTGTGCACTCTGGCATTGCTGTAGGTGGGACAGGGAATTGTAGGCAGCTGACAATACAATCTGGTTTGTTCTTTCTCCTTCTGCTGCCTCCCTTCAATAGCCAAAGCCTCTGGCATGGAGATTTACCCAGGCGTGTGTCAGGGACTGGTCCACTCAGCTCCTGGAATTCCAGAGGACCTCGAAGGAAATTCCTCGACTCTGTTCTCACAGTCATCGTGGGTGGAGATTAGTCAGAGCATACTGATAATATCTCCAAATGATTCCTCTCTAATCTGCAGTGCCACCTCTCAGCCTTTCTAATACAGGCTGAAAGTGAGAATGCTAAGGCTACTCCTTTGGCAAATGCTGCCCAGGTGTCTAATAGCTCACTCTGAAAGGTGGAGGTAGCTGCCACCAACTTTTATGCCTTCAGCCAAAAGAGCGATGGAACCATATCATTTGAACATCCCATAATATATAAAAGAAGATTTTTGCCAGCATTGCACCACCTACCCTTCTCTGGTAATCCATGGCACATAGGAGAGAAGGCATATTTATTTAAACCTTCCCCACCCTCCAATACCTGTTCCTCCACCATGGCTTCCTTCCCTATCTCCAAATGAGATCTCACTCAAAAAAATTGTACAGCTTCTTGTTTAGACCACCTTTTTTTGTTGTTTTTTGGTAATTAATTAGACAAGCTTGTCCTTTACTGTGGTTATTTGTGGATATGCCTTGTGTTCCTTGAACTGCACTGAAGATCGATCTTCATTGTTATAAATAACATTGCATGCTCCTGAGAAATTTTGTATATTCCTATTATGTTTCAGAATCCAATCCCCATGGATATGGGAGTGCATTGAATGGCTGAACACAACAGACTATGGTTCAGTGCCACCCTCCTCAGCAGGAGGTGGGTTAGTGGACTTGCGGGGAATAGGATTGAATCTATTCTACAGAAGAGATCTCTTGTAGGCATGTTTTACATGATAAATATTAAATGCTGGTAACTTAAAATGCCATTGTTGCTGTGATGTGAGACTAATTGAAACTAATTTTTTCAAATCACAAGTGTCTTAAAAATCGGATACAAAATTACAGTGCTTATATTGTAATATCAGTATTTCCTTTTATGTTCAACTTTCATTATGAATTACAGAGCATTTGAGAGGGTGTTTTAGTTTTTTCTGTTTGTTTTTGAGATAGGGTCTCACTCTCTCATTCAGGCTGCAGTACAGTGGCACCATTATAGCTCACTGCAGCCTCAACCTCCCAGGCTCAAGCGTTCCTCGCACTTTAGCCTCCTGAGCTGCTGGGACTGCAAACAAGCACCACCGCACGCAGCTAATTTTCTTTTTTTTTTTTTTTTTTTGTAGAGGTAGGGTTTCACCATGTTGCCCAGGCTGGTCTTGAAATCCTAGGCTCAAGTGATCCACCTGCCTTGGCTTCCCAAAATGCTGGGATTACAGGCATGAGTTGCCACATCCCACCTGTTTTAGTTTATGAAACATCTGTTAAATACTCTGCATGATTCTGAATAGAACATTTCGAGTCCCTTTTTTCTGGGGTAAAACTGATTTCTCTCCATACTTCTGTAGGATTACATACTTATTTTATTTTGCAGAATCTCCCAGATTTCCCAGAGGTTAATGTGATATTTGATGTTGAACAATATTGTTTTGGAATTCAAGTAATAGGTCTTAGAGATTTTCATATTGTCTCCAAAGAGAAGAGAAATTACTCAATAACTACCTTGGGAACTAGAGAAGATTGTCAGTGTAACAAAAATTTTATCTGTCATCTTTTTGAACACTTATTCTGTAGAGCTTTAGCTGAGGCACTGGCATGGAAGTTTTACAGGTACTAACATAAAGGAATGTGGTAGCCCACACTTTCATATTCATTTCCATTCATTTCATGAATTATTCACTTGTATATTATGTGCCATAGCATCAGAAGAGGAAATAGACTTCTTTTATGAACTCAATATCGCCTTAGTAAATTGGCCAAAATAAAGTCTTCATTCAATGTCATAAAACTTTAGTGAGGAAGAAGTGGCTAGAATTGCTACAATCCTCTTTTATAAAAAGGCTCAATATTAGTGTCACAGAAAGGTGATAATTATTTTGTTCTTTACAGTTCAGTTTTGTAAAGTCATGTTTTACTGTTTCTGAAAGTAGGAGGAAGGATTATTAATAAGTAGACTTTAGTGGATGATCCAAACTTTTATCAATTCATTAACTCTTTCAGTTATTTATTGAGTCCTTATTATGTACCAGATAGTATGCTGGGTGGGAATAAAAAGATAAAACTCTTTCAATTATTTATTGAGTCCTTATTATGTACCAGATAGTATGCTGGGTGGGAATAAAAAGATAAACGAAGTGTGCACTCTGTCCTCAAGTGACTTTAGAGAGAGAAGTAAAACACACACATTGAAATAATCATAATTCTAAATAGAACGTTCTGATTGTCATTAAAGAGAGAAAATTAATCAGTTAAATGTTTGTTGCACATTCTCTCTGTGCTAGGTGTAATTAGCAATGGGGCTACCATAGTGAAAATTATAGACAGTCTCAGCTCTAAGGGGGCTACTATGGCTAAAGCTTCCTAATAGCTAGTAAGTAATTGACAGTGAGATTTTTTAACAGTCACACAGCATATTAGTTAGGGTGTTCTGGAGAAACAGAACCAATAGGAAACAGACACAGAAAGAGATTTGTTGTCAGAAATTGGCTCACGTGATTATGGAGGTTGAGAAGTCCTGCAATCTTCCGTCTGCAAGCTGGAGACCCAGGAAAGTCAGTGGTGTAATGTAGTCCCAGTCCGAAGGCCTGAGAACCTGCGGAGCCGATTATGTAGATTCCAATGTGGCCTGAGAACTAAGCTGGAGAAGATGGATGTAGCAGTTCAAGCAGTCAGGTAGGAAGAGATCAATTTCTTTTGTTCTCTTCAGGCTCTCAGGGGTTTGGATGAGGCCCATCCACATTGGGGAGGGCAATCTATACTACTGAGTCCATAGATTCAAACGTTAGTCATATCCAGAAGCACCCTCACAGA